>NC_081406.1:677761681-678061681 GCF_030272615.1 Cryptomeria japonica | reverse complement strand
TATTTTAACGTAATGAGATTTCTTGATTTCAAAGTTAATTCCTAGTTAGACAACTAAACAAGAGGAGATGAAATATATATATATAGCAGTGTTCAGTATCTATGGTGCCTCTAGGTCACGCTTACGGGTAATGTCATCGTGTTGAACTACTGCACTTAATGCCTAATAAAATCACAGCAATGACGTCTGTGGCATCATCCCTATAAATCGTCAAGGAGAAACAAGGGTCATCTGGAAGTTAAAATCCAAGGGGTGGGTAATCCCCCTTGGATCGATAATCTAAAAGATTAATTTTAAAATGATTTTTCATTCGCTCAATTAAATCCTAGAAAACCCCATTAGGGTTTGGTTGTGTGTGTTGTTTGGAATTTATTTATCTTGATGACTTTTAGTGAATGATAATGGGTCAAGGGTGACACATTTGATAGGAAATAGGACTTAGATGTTTTAGGCCACAAGAAGAGGGCCACCTTGAGCTTTTTTTTCTATAAAGCTACCATCGTGGGTAGCAACCGTAGAGAAACTGTGTGGGACAATGACCCTAGAAAGGTTTGTGTACCCACCATATAGTTTACATTAAACCATAGTTTAGAAACCAAAACTACATACTTTATGCCTTGATCCTGTGTCGAAACGGGTATGTAGGTAGTCTAGGGACGAATTTTTCCCTTGTACTCAGGTGTTCGGGGATGGGGATTAGGATTTGGTTATGTGTGAGTAGTTGGATCTTGAGGCTCCTTGGTCTTTTAATCAAATAGTGCAAATACTAATTGAAAGGTTAAAATTAATTCAATGCATACTCAGAAGGAATGTCGTATGGATTCGCTTGACTTCCCGAGGCTTTAGGCCAAATTTTGAGGCGGAACTCAAGCTTGTTTATGTAATTATTTTAATACTCCTAAGGACGGAGACCTTGGTGCACTCCTAGTAGGGGAGTGCAGTCTTTAGAGAGTGGCTCAGGACCCAAATGGTCCCGATGAGTCTAAAGTCTCTAGCCAGAGCATATCCTATTCTTATGAATAGATGCCTACCCCGTTTGGGTAGATGCCTATCCCAGATTGGATAGATGAAACCTCATGTCCCGTATGGGCAGATGCCTAACCCGTATGGTTAGACGCCTAGTCCCGTATGGATAGATGCCTAACTCGTATGGTTAGATGCCCATCCCGATTGGATGGATGCCTATCTCGTTTGGATAGATGTACCTAAGTATGTGATTGAATTAAAAAAAAAAAGAATAAGTAAGAATAAGAAATCAATATTTTTATATAAAAAAAAAATCAGTTGAGTTTTTGGATTAAGTTAAGTGGGTTATTACAATATGTATATTTACACACACACACACACACATATACATATACATATACATATACATATACATATACATATACATATACATATACATATACATATACATATACATATATATATATATATATATATACATATACATATACATATATATATATATATATATATATACATATACATACATATATATATATATATATATATATATATATATATATATATATATATATATATATATATATATATATCTGTGTGTGTGTGTGTGTACACACATATATACAGTAAGCTTCTTCAAAGCTAGTTCTATCTTCAGCTAAAGACAAAGATGCAATTCTCTATAAACAACGATTCCAGTTCAACCCATAGAGATTTCAATTTCAACAGAGAATGATACTAATTCGACAGAGAAAAAAGATTTCAACTTAAACTTCATTCTTAGAAAGTAATTTGTTTATAATTCTATCAAAATGCAAATTATCGATTTGGCCTACCTTTGTTTTAGATTCCTAAGTCTGAATGAGCAATGACCTATCGGTTTGTTATCAATTCCTTCTTCCACGTTCTTTTCTGGTCTTTTCTCTCTATTCGACTGAGTGTATTTTTTTCCTCTTGCATGCCTTCTGTTTTAGCGTATCCTTTTTTCCTTTTTGCTCTGTTTGTTTTTAACAAATAATGGCTATCTCTCTTATCTTGGCTGGGTGATCCTATTTTTATGCATTGACTACCACTAACAACAGTTATTATCACGGTTATTAGGCACGTTGCCCCCATGTAAGGGCTCATCACTTTCCATATTGTTGATGTGTATGTTTTAGGCGCCACATAAGTATGAGTTACGGTTAACACAGTCCCTCTTCAACTCCTATGCAATGAGTTTTGAAGAGTTTTAAAAACCTTGCCATGTCGATATTCATATATCGACTCCTTTAAGCACATTAACAATAATTTGATGCTTACAATGAGTGAAGCATGTAACATGCAACACACACACACACACACACACACACACCATCTGCATGAACAATGTAAATAACAATCATCAAAATACATGCATAATCATTTAAAAGCGTTCAAATCAATCTTTATTTAAATCAATGACATCAATTATTAGCACTCTCTATGTAAAAATACATCATTTGTATAAAGTAAATATTCATTTATGCAAGATGCATTCTATGCAACTAATGTGGTGTATGAGATTCCATCTCCATACCAAATTGAAAAAGCTAAAACAACTCTATCTGAACCAAGTTCTCGCCTTCATCCACGTTCACCTCTTCCTGCATTCACTTGCACTCGATTGTTCATTAGCAATGACAATCCCCAATTTTCACAATACAATAATTTAAATCATTCATTTGCATTTAAATTTCCATTTCCATTCAATTTCATTTCATTATCCATCTAATTTCAATTTCGATTTATATTTCAATCTCATCCATATAAATGAGAAATACATATCATTTTCCTAATTTAATAATTACAATTAAATATACCATATCCTAATGGACACTTCACAGTGATTATTGATTGACTCAGGTGAAGGTGTAGGAGCAGTGTAGATGCAAGAAGGAAAAGTGGTTGCTTTTGAGTCTAGAAAACTAAAGCAATATGAGTTGAACTATGCACCACATGACTTAGAGATTTTTGCTATTTTTCATGCATTATAGATGTGGAGGCATTACCTTCTAGGGAAGGCATTTGAGATGAAGACAAATCATTTAGGACTGAAGTACATATTTACACAACCTAACCTTAATGCAAGACATAGAAGGTGGCTTGAGTTCCTAAGTGAGTATAATTTTGGTATTAAATATATCAAGGGAAAGGAAAACAGAGTAGCAGATGCTCTTAGCCGAAGAAGACATCTATCTTCTATGGTTACAACAAGGTCAAATTTGAAGCAACAAGTGTTACAAAATCTCCATGAAGATGAGCATTACATAAGGGTCAAACAAGCCTTAGAGGTAGATCCTTCAGATCATCAATTTGATGGATGTGTTGGAACATGATGGTATTTTGAGATACCAAAGGAGGATGTATATTCCCGAAGCTGGAGACTTAAGGAAGATGATCTTGCATGAGGTGCACAATACGCCTTACTCAGGAAATCCTGGAGTAACGAAGATGGTAGCTGAGTTGAGGACTTTGTACTTTTGGGCTAAACTCAGGAAAAATGTGATAGAGTATGTGGCACAATGTTTGGAATGCCAGAGAGTGAAAGTTGAGCATGTTCATCCAGCAGGACTTTTATTTCAACATGGCATACCTGAGTATAAGTGGCAAGAAATCAGTATGGATTTTATTTGAGGATTAACTTTGAGCAAGAACAAACATGATACCATATTAGTAGTTGTTGATAAGTTGACGAAAGTTGCACATTTCATACCCGAGAATCTTAAAGACGGATAATTTATTCTTGCAAATAAAGTTGTGCAAGAAATGTTCTGATTGCATGGTGTACCAGAAACCATTATATCATATAGGGATACTAGGATGACGTCTAGGTTTTGGACGACACTGAATGGAACTCCATTTAATTTCAGCTCAACATATCATCCTCAGATAGTGGCCAAACAGAAAGGGTTAATCAGGTAGTGGAGGATCTTCTGCGAATGTACTGCATGGATCAACAATACAAGTGGGAGGAATTTTTGCCATTGGTTGAGTTTGCTTATAACAAATCATTTCATGCATCCTTAGGGATGACACCTTTTGAGACACTCTATGGACAAAAGTGTCACACACCCATTAGTCGGGATAGAATGGAAGATAGGATCATCATTAGTCCTGATTTTCTCAAGGAAATGGATGAGTAGATGAAGTTGATCAAGAGTAGGTTGAAGGAGGTAGTCAATAGATAGAAGAGCTATGTTGATAGAAACAGGACTTTCAAACACTTTGTTGCGGGAGATAAAGTCTTTTTGAGGGTTAAGCTTAAAAAGAGCTCTATCTCATTTGGAAAATCATCAAAGTTGGCACTGAGATATGTGGGACCCTTTGATGTGTTGGAAGTCATTAATCTAGTTGCTTATAGATTAGATTTACCACTTTCTCTAGCTCGAATCCATAAGGTTTTCCATGTTTCTTTGTTGAGAAAATATCATCCTGATGCATCTCATATTCTTGATTAGCGATCTTTATAGGTACAGGATCCAGAGGTGGTGCTAGTGCAACCCATCTGAATCCTAGATCGGCATAGCGTTAAGATATGTAGCAAATATTTTACTCAGTATAAGGTCTAGTGGGACCAATATTATGAGAATAGTGCTACAGGGGAGGATTCTAAGATGATTGACCATCAATTTCCTCATTTGCTTTCATAGATTAGTATTTGTTTATTGCATGAGATACTTCGATACTCTAATTTTTATTCACATGTTGTAAACTTTGATAGCATGGATGCTATTGTTTTTGTTTATATTTTGATTTGAGACTATGATGCGTGGTTGTTATTTCATGATGTTTGAGATACTATTTTCTTATTGATGGATTAATTAGACAACAAGATGTTGCCTCTTCCAAGTAGGGAAGGATGTCATGTATCATTTTTATCTATATTTAATTTCAATTAGGAAAATGATATATACTTCTCGTTTATATGGATGAAATTTTAATAGAAATGAAATTGAAATTAGATGGATAATGAAATCAAATTGAATGGAAATGGAAATTTAAATGCAAATGAATGATTTAAATTATTTTATTGTGAAAATTGGGGATTGTCATTGCTAATGAACAATCGAGTGCAAGTAAATGCAGGAACAAGTGAACGTGGATGAAGGCGAGAACTTGGTTCATGTGGAGTTGTTTTAGCTTTTTGAATTTGGTATGGAGATGGAATATCACACACCACATTAGTTGCATCGAATGTATCTTGCATAAATGAATGTTTACTTTATGTGAATGATGTAATTTTACATAGAGAGTGCTAATAATTGATGTCACTGATTTAAAGAAACATTGATATACACATATACATATAGCATGTTACATGCTTCACACATTGTAAGTGTCGAATTATTGTTAATATGCTTAAAGGAGTCGATATAGGAATATCGACATGGCAAGGTTTTTAAAACTCTTCAAAACTCATTGCATATGAGTTGAAGAGGGACTGTGTTAACTGTGACTCATACTTATGTGGTGCCTAAAACATACACATCAACAATATGGAAAGTAATGAGCCCTTACGTGGGGGCAATGTGCCTGGCAACTAGGATAATAAATGATGTTAGTGGCAGTCAATGCATAAAAATAGGATCGCCCAGCCAAGATAAGAGAGATAGCCATTGTTTATTAAAAATACACACAACAAAAAGGAAAAAGGATACGTTAAAACAAAAGGCAGGCAAGACAAAAAATATACACTCAGCCAGATAGAGAGAAAAGACTAGAAAAGAAAGTGTAAGGAGGAATCGATAACAAACCGACAGGTCATTGCTCATTCAGAATCAGGAATCTCAAACAGAGGTAGGCCAAATTGATAATTTGCATTGTGACAAATTTATAAACAAATTACTTTCTGAGAATGAAGTTTAAGTTGAAATCTTTTTTCTCTGTCGAATTAGTATCATTCTCTGTTTAAATTTAAATCTTCGTGGGTTGAATTGGAAATTGGAATCGCTATTTGTTGAAAATTGCAAGTTTGTATTTAGTTGAAGATAGAACCAGCTTTGAAGAAGCTTACTGTATATATATATATATATATATCAGAAAGAGAAAGAGAGAGACATATATATATATATACGTATTGATTTCAACCCAAGAAACTGTTTCTTCCAATATAAGCTGAATTAATATACACTTTCAGATTTCGATTTAGAAGAAGTATAAACGAATGAAGACATACCAGAATACATCTCTGTTAAATTATTTGCTTTCTTTTACATATATATTTATGTGCATGTTGTCTTCTTGATTTCAATATACATTGAAGATGAATGCAACGTTGTTTATATATATTCATTTTGAGTAAATGAGAATCTCCATATTTGTTGTTATAAACATTCTAAGATTTAAATCTGAGAAGAAACAACTTGTTGAAACTTACCAAACTTAGGATATTATTCATTAGAACCTGTAGGAAACATATAGAAGTAGATGGTTAGTTTCAATGCAATAATAATACTATCATATAAACTTGAAATTCTGGGAACAACATACTGTTATTGGAACATATATAAACCTAAATTTTGTGATTTCATCCATTGGAAAACTGAAAACATAGAGGATGAATAATTAAAATAACGAGTTCATACATGTTGAAAATAAACTCAGACCATGCGAGGAACATAGATTTAAAGAACGCGTACTCAAAAGTTTCATTTTTTGTTTTCTTTTATATATGCAAATACATGTGTTACAACTTTTTTATTTAAAATTAATTTAATTTGTGCTAAAAACAGAAAATATTGTTTTTACTTGCGAAATGGATTTACGTTTAATTGTTGTCAAACTATGAATGCTTGTGAATGGAAGTGCATGTTATATAAACTCAAAACTTGATTATCAATACCATTCAATTTAACTAACATTATACACACACACACACACACACACACACGTATGTATATATATAATTCAATGATGGATTATAAACATTGTATTCATCTCTTTTATTTTGAATATATATATGTATATGTATATATACATATACATATACATATGTATATGTACATATACATGTACATATACATATGTATATGTACATGTACATATACATATGTATATGTACATGTACATATACATATGTATATGTACATGTACATATACATATGTATATGTACATATACATATATACATATATATATGTATATGTATATATACATATACATATATCTATATATATATGTATATGTATATATACATATACATATATATATACATATACACATATATATATACATATACACATATACATATATATATGTATATATACATATATATATATATATATACATATATATATATATATATACATATATACGTATGTATATATATAATTCAATGACGGATTATAAACATTGTATTCATCTCTTTTATTTTGATATATATATACTCCATCTGGATGAACAATGTAAACAACAATCATCAAAATAAATGCATAATCATTTAAAAGCCTTCAAATCAATCTTTCTTTAAATCAATGACATCAATTATTAGCACTCTCATGTAAAATTACATCATTCGTATAAAGTAAACATTCATTTATGCAAGATGCATTCGATGCAACTAATGTGTTGTGTGAGACTCCATCTCCACACCGAATTCAAAAAGCTAAAACAACTCTACTTGAACCAAGTTCTCGCCTTCATCCATGTTCACTTGTTCCTACATTCACTTGCACTCGATTGTTCATTAGCAATGGCCATTCCCAATTTTCACAATAAAATAATTTAAATCATTCATTTGCATTTAAATTTCCATTTCCATTCAATTTCATTTCATTATTCGTCTAATTTTGATTTCGATTTCAATTTCATTTCTTTTTCTATCTCATCCATATAAATGAGAAATATATATTATTTTCTTAATTTAATAATTGCAATTAAATATAGATAAAAATGGTACGTGACAGGAGATAGGGAAATTTATTGATTTGATAGGTAGTTGATATTTTGGAGCAGATTGGACCAAGTTTGATCCTATCATTATGTCCAGAAGGCTTGAAAACCCAACAATGACTGTCAAATCGTCGATTTCTAAGATTGTCACTTGGGACATCAAGGAAACTTTTTGTCATAATTGCAATCATACAAAATTTGTACAATCATATGGATCTATACTATACAAATTGTATGGCAAAGCAAGAAAAAAAATTGCTTCCCCCCCCCCCCCCCCCCCCCCACTTCTATAATTTTTTTGGCATATTCGGCTTACATCAGCATAAAAAAATGGAAATATTCTCTATACATTCATCTTTTGCTACAAATTGTCATAGTCCTTTTCTAGCATCATTAAGTCAAACATACTTTATGTTGACTTTTAAAAAGGCTTATTATTATTTTATTTTGGCATTTGATTAAGTTGTTTGATTCTTTTTTGGGGGTTATGCACTATGGTCTTTTCCCTAAGCCCTAGGTTTTATACCTACCCATAGGGGCTCTAAGGCCTAAATGGCGTGGTCTTAGGCCTACCATCTTGTCTTCACCATGCCACTTCTAGCAAGTGGTGGTTCATTTTTTCTAGAGCATCAAATGTGGTCCTATGGGTGCCTAGGGGCTAGTCCCCTGGGTGCTAAAGAAATCGTTTTGTGCAACTATGTCTTGATGGCAAAATTTCTATAAATTCTTAATATGGAATCCTTTTTTTCTTGAAATAGGATATCGTTTGAAATTTTTCTCAATGTACTTTCTAGTGGAGTAGGTTATTTTTGTTGGTTCTACTATTTTGTGCCATTTTTATCAATTGAAGTCAAATCTTCATTTTTGGCTCTAGAGATCATAACATTTTCCCAAATTTTATGATTTTGGTGATTCCAGTGGCATTGGAAACATATTGAGGAGCTCTATACAACTATCCATACACTTTTATCCTTTACAACCCCATGTACAATTTATTTTAGATATTTTTTATGGGTACCCTAAAATGTTACTCGGAACATACTATCACGTGGGAAGGTGCTATTTTGATATTTGTACATCATGTCACTTCCAGATCATTTGTCAATTGGCTATTGCATCATAGATTCTAGGGTTGTGCCATATTGAGAATTTTCCAATTGCCTCCTGTGTAATGGGACTTGTTTTTGCTTATTATGATTCATATGACATTCACTGATCAAGATTCCTCTAGTGTTTGTGCATAGATGTATCCAGACATTTGATTGCTTAGATCGAGGGTTCAATAGTTTACTCCATAGAGTGCTTCTAGTGCTTCTTTGCAATATGTTATCTATTATGGGAGGTGATGTATCTCATATTGATCCTTCAAATGGAAGGGAGATTGTTTGAATTTGTGATGGATCCATTTCATTGTCTTTAAGGTATGCTTGGAGGACACATTTGAGGGTTTGCCTCTTCTCTTTCATGATATTCATTTCATTCCTGTTGTCAAATCATATTAGTCTTTGGATCTTGTTCTATATCAGTTTATGCATTATTCCAATTTATCACCTATACTTGATTAGATTGTAGTATTATCATCTTACTTGGACAAGGAGACACATGAACATTTTTCAAAGGCATCATCATCAATATTCATAAGTGGGAGGCATTCCTACATTTATACTTGGTTTTGTTTCTTCCTATGGGAGACAAGTTGTTTGTAAGAATTGGATCATGCTTTGTCTTCAGACTCTTCCCATTTTTGCAAGGGATTATTCATTATAGGGGGCTCCATAGCCCCTCTTTTTACCTCTTATGGGTGGCTATCAATTGTATCTTTTTGATGGATGTAATCCTTGAGGGGCATTGAAGTTGAGACCTCCATACATGACTTAGTTCATCACTTGTACATGATGATGGGCTCTAGAAATGATACTATTTTATCTATTTTATTTTATCTTTCACGAGACATCTCTACGTTTTAAAGACTTCATCTTGAACCTTGTTTTAATATAATATGTGGTATATGACATATAATAAATAAATTTATTTTCTAGATATTCGTGGCTAATATAATCTCATAATGTTATAAAAGGTGACAATGTGGATGAATGCTTATTTTAAGATACTAACTTGGAGCTAAAGGTATTAGTGTATGAGGTTGAAATATTTGTAAATTAATATTGCAGTCCTCAAAACTCATATTGTAGACTTTATAACAATTAAGCTAGGGTTGAGTGAGATTAAAGAATAACTAATAAATTCTAGGGGTTAACTTAGTCAAGAAAATTATTAGCAAACAATTAAGAAAGTTGGCTCAAATTAAGAAGAGCCACAATCTATATAAATAAATAAATTGGGTGACCAGAGTTACTTAAGGCAGCCCACCCTATCCTTTGACGAAAATAAAATAAAGACAATGCAGACGCCGACCCTTTGAAGAAGTCATTTTATCATTTACTTATTTGATCCAAGGATAAGTTGTCCCACTTCATTGAGGCGTCACATTTCCATGAAGTCACGTCCCTTATGAAGAGGCATATGTGTGGTATAAAAGGAAGAAAATATATGACAAGAAAAAAAAAAGAGGAGTAGAGGGAGTAAGGCAAACTTATATCAAGGCAATCTCAACATAATACTTCAACAAAAAATAAGATATCAATCCATTCAAAAGGCGAAATAGCGTAGGGGTTTCTAATCAAGGAAAATGATTCAATAAGCATCAAACACAAAGAAGAAGAGATAAGAAATTCAATTGAAGGGGACATATTAAAGTATTTGCAGCAACTAGTACCAAGAATACAAATACAAGATTAAGGGAAAATCATCCAAACTAGGAACGATGTCTATGGCTAGGTAGCATATTTGGCCATTGTTCTATCTCCTATAACCAACATCGTGGATATGGGCATGCTTAGACCTTTGGAACTAGTTAGAGTTGATGTCTTGTAACCATGTCAACCAAAACATACAAAAACTTATGCATACATATACATATAATATAATATAACTGAAAGCATAATTAATCATTCCCTAATAGGGGTCATATAATAATCATGGTTAGCAACATCATAGCTCACTGAATCAACATTTCATCAAAAAAGCATCATTAAGTAACTGCGTCATAATCAGTATAACCAAAATATCCTCATAATATAATCTAGACATCATTATAAAACATCATGTCACACCATCGTAGAGTCATCATGCATTTATGATCATCATTGAAACTACAAGTATAACCTACAATCCACATTAGCAATGATATCATATGAACAAAAGAATAATACTATAAGCAGGATGCACCTAATGGTGCTAATACAAAAGAATGAAATGAGCACTATCATAATATAACATATAAAGAGTCAATCTTGGATCAAATAAGTAAATGATAAAATGCAAACGCGAGAGTCATTACATCCTCCCCCTAGGACTAGGCTTACTCTTGGAAGCCTGCAAAAAGATAGGGGTACAACTCTCTCAACCACATAGAATCCTCCCATGTGGTAGAATTATCATCACTCATGTCCCATTAGACCCTTACCTTCTCTATGTCTCTACCCCTGAGGGTCAACCTCTGATGTTGAGGGATGTGCACGGGGTCCAAAGAAAGTTTCTCATCCTCAACCTGTAAAGCACCCCAATCAAGAACATGTGTCACATTGGTAATATATAATCTAAGAACTGAAACATGGAACACAACATGGATATGAGATAGGATAGGTGGTAGATCAAGGTGGTAGGTAACATGACCAATCCTCTCTATGATTTTAAAAGGTCCAACAAAAAGAGGTGCAAACTTAGAGCCTTTCCCATAATAGATAGCGCTCTTTTGGGATGCACTCTCAAGAACACATGATCACCTACCGAAAACTAGCAATCTACTCTATGGGTATTAACATACTTCTTCTACTGATCTAGAGCTGTGGTTAAATGCTCTCTGATGCAAGCTACCTGCCACTCCATATCCTAAATCATCTCAATACCCAAAAGAACATGGTCATCTAAACTATCCCAACTCAATGAGGTATGACATAGATGACCATGCAAAGCCTAAAAAGGTCGCATGCCAATAGAACTATGGTACCCATTATTAAAGGCAAACGCAAATAGGTACAAATATTACTCCCGACAAGACTATTGATCCATCATATACATGCAAAGAATATCCTCCAAAACCTAATTAATTCTCTTTATCTGACCATCGGTGTTGAGATGATATACAAAACTAAAACTAAGTTGGGCCCCCAATGCATGTTGTAGAGAAGTCTAGAACGCAGAAGTAAACATTTATGAGAAAACCTTATATAAATGAAGGGCCCAAATTGATTCTAAATCAACATCTAAGATAAATCAAATCGAATTGATATGATCCTATGAGGTATCCCATACAGTCGTACAATATCCACCATGAAAACATGTGTTATAGAAGTAGCTATATAGGAAGATCTAATGGGAGAGAAGTGTGCCACATTGGACAACATGTCCATTATAACCCTAATAGCATCATGATGACATGAAGACATAGGTAGCCCCACTATAAAATCCATAGAAATTGTGTCCCATTTCCACTTAGGAATGAGATGCAACTGCAAGAGACCTATGGGATGATGATGTTATGCCTTCACCCTTTGACACTCTAGGCACCTAGACACAAATTCCACAATATTTTTCCTCATCCTTACCAAATGATAAAATTGTTTAAGGTCTACATGTATATTCTTGATGTTAGGATGTGTTGAATAAGGATCACGATGTGCCTCTATAAGATCAAAGTATGGAGGCCATCTGCAAGAAGTACATAAATATGACCAAGATGTTGCAAAATTCCATCCAGTTCCAAAGGATATCTTCAAAAATGACCCTCAAGGACTCTTCCTGACTCAATCTCTACTCTCACCTCATGATATAATGCATCACTAGGAAGTGCTTCAAGGATGCGACTTTGCAAATCTACACCAAGAGTAATCACTGAAATCTCATGTCTCCTCCTACTCAAAGAATCCGCAACAACATTCTCTTTACCTCATGTCTAGTGGCCATCAAAATCATACTCACATGGGAACTCCATCTAGTGATGTTTCCTAAAATTTAGGTTTGACTAAGAAAAGATGTACGAAAAACTACAATGATCACTATGAAACTCAAACTAATGACCCAAAAGAAAGTGCTTCCAATACACAATTGTTTCTAACTCTAAGTCATGGGTGGGGTAATTTAACTCATTATCCTTCATCTTATGAGACTCATAGGCAATCACACATCCATCTTGCATGAGAACTATCCCTAAACCCTCTAAAGATGCTCGATGCAAACAACAAAATATCCTATTGAATTTGGCACTGCTAAGATAGGTGCATTGGTCAAGTACTCCTTAAGACCCTAAAAAGCTACCTCATAATACTCTGACCAAACAAACTTCTTCCCTTTCCTCTGAAGATAAGTAATAGGATGTGCCAATCTAGAAAAGTCCTTCACAATATTATTGTAATATACCACCAATCCCATGAAACTATGGACCTCTAAGACATTAGTTAGCATTGTCCAATCCACAATAGTCTAAATCTTAGAGGTATCTACTGAAATAATCTCTCCAAAGATTATATGACCCAAAAATCTCACTCAGTTTGAAATAAACCACGCTTGGATAAGTTTCCATATAAATGGTGCTCATAAAGATAGTGCAAAACTTGACACAAGTGGCCCTCACGTTTCTCCATCATCGTCGAATACACCAAAATATCATCAGGGAGCCTAAGGACAAATTAGTCAAGGTAGGTATGAAACACTCCATTCATCAAACTCATAAATACTAATGGTACATTGGTCAACCCAAATGGGACAACCGTGAACTCAAAATGTCCACAATGGGTGTGAAATGTAGTCTGATGAATGTTAGACTCATGAATGTGAAGCTGATGATACCTTGACTTGAGGTCTATCTAAGAGAACACTCTAGCTCCCTTCATTTGAAAAAAATAAATCTATCCTCAACAATCGACATCAATTGTTCACTCTCACCTTATTGAACTTTCAGTAATCAATGCACGAGCAAAGAGATCCATCCTTCTTCTTAACAAAGATGTCAAGTGCTCCCAATGGGGAAGCATTAGGACAAATGTGGCCTTTAGCCAACAACTCCTCCAACTACAAACAAATATCACTCAGCTCATGAGTGGTCATATAATAAGCTACCCTATAAATTGGATCAACTCCTAGAACAAGCTCAATGTGGAAGTCTATGTCATGCTTAGGCAACATTACTAGGATCTTGATCGGAAACACATTTACAAACTCACAAAGAATTGGGTAATCATCAAGAGATACCTCCCAACTCTCACCCTCATCAAGATAACTCAATAAGACCACAAACAACTGAAAACCATGCTACGTTATTTGTTTCAGCTACAAAGGCGAGATCATACACAAGGAAATGGGTCTCTAGATCCCTACAAGATCAACCCTCTCTCCATAATCATTCAAACACTTCACTAACTTACGTTGGCAATGAATAAAATCCTCATGAGCATCCAACCAATCCATGCCCAAAACAAATCCATAGGACCCCAAAGGAAGAACACGAAGATCTATGTTAGTATTGAAGGTGCCCAAATCCAACACACAACCACAAACTAGGAAATCTAGCCAATTCAACCTGCCAACTATCGTCTTTCCTAATTGCCAAAATCCCATATCACTCCACTAGATAGCGAGGTATAAAAGAATCTGAAGCACCAAAATCAAATAAGATAAAGATAGAAATCCCAAATAACACACCTAAAGTCTCAATGATTTACAGTTATCAACTGCCAATACCAAAGAACCCTAAAGGATATGATAAAATCATACAAGGAAATGTTTTTAAAAGTAATTAAGAGTGAACATACATAACATATACACAAACAATGCTCAAACCTCAAGATTAGGTCCAATTGTAGCTTATCGACTACACACAAGCAAAAGACTAAATACTCAAAACATCAATTTAAAAAGGGGAAAGGCAACCCAAACCTTATTTCAAGGTTTGAGAGGTGTCTAGGACCACACATGACCATTCCCCAAATTTCCAAGCTCGATTTGTAAAACTAGACAAACTATTAAGTCCTAGGTGTCATGAATGGGCCTTAGTGAAACCCTAATTGCAAATAAATTCCCTTGTCATTAATCAAACTCACTCAAAACCTACTCAAACCACCTCCAAGGGATTTTTAACATTTCTGCCTTCTCAGTGCAACTGAAATGGAGTCAAACGAACAAGATACTTGCATGATTGAGGACATTGGACCTAGACTACGCAAGTGTCTAGGACATTGAAGCGAGTCTTCACAAGTTTCTTGAGAAGACACTAGCACATATTGAGAACACTAGTGCAATGTGCAAGTGTCCTTGACTCATGCACGCATCCTTGGGATGTGTTGGCATCCTTCGAATACATTGGCATCCTTTGGATTAGTGAACTTGCAATGAAATCCCTAAGACACATGTTCATCCAAAACTAGTGAGCTTCTCAGACGAGCTTCATGAAGCTCTGGACACCCTAAAACCCTAAGCAAAGTTGGAATGTGCAAACAATCCCAAAATTAGGAGAAAATGGGTCAAGTGACATTGGGTCACCGAAATGCTCCTACAAGACAAGGCAGAGTCCAAGTGGACTCATTTCGCCACAACTCAACCCACAACACCCATAACTAGCACATATAGACACATAATAGCCCAAAACAAGAAAAAAACACAATAGGACTCCAAGACACACTTGTTGGGTGGTTTCAGTAAAGCCTGGGTTGGCCCTAAAGGGCTCAATCCTATAAGGTCTTATTCAATGACTTATGATCACAATAGAAGATAACAAAATCAATCTTTGAAACTCTAAATAATATATCTATGTTCATTTTAAATAAACAAACAAATTCTTACTATGATAATGTCTTAATGATGCAAGAGCATCCCCGATTCTTGGTAATCTTGCATCAACCAAAAACATTTCTTTTTAGTTTGTTTATGTTTTGCAGTTTCAACATTTATTTATGTACTTTCTTTCATTGGCTCACCGGGTCTTGCGGAGTTGGATTTTACTTTAGGACATGATCATCATCCTTATTCCTAAACCACGAAACATTTGGATCATTTTCTAGCAAGTTATCGATTTTGGATTTCGACACAGTTTTTCTAGCTTAGGACACCGGAGCCGCTTGGACCTATTTTGCTATTGGTGAATCTTGTAGATCTTTTTCGTAGCTTGTGGAGCCCCAATTCATTGATTCCAATGTTCCTTGGCATGTGGCCGACCTTCCCTTTGATCCGCACTTCATCCTTTGGATTTTTCGGAGGAATCTCTTTGGTAGAGGCCGACTTGATGGTTTTACACGTTTGACCTTGTTCTTCGGCATTTGATCCCTTTTGGACCGACCAAATCTCCTTGGATCATATAAATCATTATAATTGAGCATTAGAATTCAATCAGATACAACATAGAAGACATATCTTAAGATTTAGAGATTCAAAGTTGACCAATTTTGTAATTGAGCATGTATGTGGTAGGCCAATGAGCTGAATCTTATAACTCGAATGTTACCAGTTGTTTTCAATCCATTTTCATGAGATAATTCATTTAGTTCTACATTTCCTCTATTGGTCATTACAACTGGAATGGTAACTAGGTAATAAATCACAATTCAGAGATTGAATATTCTTAAATAGCTAACTTTTCCTTTGGAAAAGGCTCATTTAGTTATCAACCAGGGATGTAAACTTGAAATGGGTCAACACTGTATGTGCACCAAGTTCATATTGCAACCATATTTTATGATTGTAGAAAAGGGAATTCTTCTCAAAGTAAACACACAAAATCTTAAATGAACTAATACGTTAATCTTACAATTGGAAATTACTTTAAACAACTACTGTTAAATGATAAAGTTCTGGCAGGCAACAAGAACTACTCTGTTGTTGTGGCTGCAGGAACAGACACATGAACTGTTTCCTATGGTTGCAAGAACATACAACTATAGAAACAATTGCTACAAAAGTATAAAACTAACTTAAACATACAAAGGATTACTCACCAAGTGGTCCCCCTTGCGTGAGTATCTTAAGAACTTCAGATTATAATTATCTAATTATCCAAAATCGCATTGATCTCTTTATTTCATCTTGACTAAAAAATACATAAAATAGTATCAAAAGACTATGTATTACAAAATACTATGGGTGTTCTCTGATATCCCCTAGAAGAGAGAGATCCCTTTATTTATAAGAAAACTTATAACAAACTTCTAACCGACCAACCAAATTCCTACAGAATACGTGAACAAGATTTATTAACAAGAGAAGAAGTCAGCGCGGGACAATAGAACAACATCTGTCCTGCAGCTGAGAAAATATAGCATGACTAGCCTCCTAGATATAAGATCCACTAAGAATGTTCATAAATCAATCTTTTGAAGAAGCGGTCAAGTGGTTTTGATCATTAGTGTATTTCTTTGGTTGGGGCTGTGTTGCACTTATGCATTTGATGATCTTTTGAACCGCCATTTGTCCTTACTTCGCCTTTGCTGACCCTGCATCATGATATTAATGCACAACAAACATGTGTATATACTAATGCTAACATGACATAATGCAAACCATATTAATAATTATTTTCAGATATTTGCATAGATAGATCATTACATGACATCCTTAGGTATAAGTTAAACCAGTTTAGAAACACTGAAAAGGTATCAACTTAAAAGAGTATTATAATCCAAATGTCATCTAATAATAAGACCTAGGCAAGAGTATTGTATCAAAAATCTATCAAGATAGAGCCATTATTTAGGCTCATCATCTCCCCCTAACTTAACTTCTTGTTGATCCTCCAACAATAGGAAAATTCCAGATTTTGGCATTGACTCAGAAATTGTTTGGGGTAACCTATCCAAAACTGCCTGTAGATAAGCTCCAGAAGAATCCTTTCATTTACTCCAATCTTTTCCACCTGGTACGTTCTATTGCTTCACTGTATGGTGGATCATTGTCCCTGCATCCCATCAATGACCCTAGGAGGATTGGAGGTTGAAAGTTGAGAAGCAGCCAATGCCCTCCCTTTGTTCTTCCCAAGTGGATATATTGGGTGCTTTGTTTAATGTTGCATGGTAATTTTGTGCAGAGTGTGGCTCAGATTGTTTCAAATCATCTATTAGGTTGTTCTAGCGCTGGACTACATGTCTTATTGCCTCTTGTCCTTCCCTTGGAGCCATTTGTTCATATTCTCTATAAACTTCTCCCCTTAAGGGTAGGATTTATTTTTCATAATTTGTCTCGTATACAATCTTCTGCTAATCAAAGTAAAGTCGCCTGGGTTCTCTTGATTCAGACCTTAAGGGTAATGAAAGCTCAAGCTCTTCCTTGTGATGCACCTGAAACTGTTCTCCCCTTGATATCTCATTCTGCATCTAGGACATAAGAGCCCTCAATTGGATATCTCCAATGTAAAGGAGAGGGTTCCAATCAACATCATCAGGAACAACATAATTATGTAAAGGAGAGGGTTCCAATCAAAATAGTTCACAAAGTAGATTCTTGATTGCTGTAGGAGATGTCTAAAAAGCACTGTAAAATTCTTCTGGTGTTTGTAATGAGGGACTTAAATATCTGACAATCCTCATCATCTGGAAGCTAATGTGTTGTTCTTTTAAGTATAGAGAGTATGTTGGATACTCTTATATCTCTAAGAAATGAGATATCAAGGCACTAATTCAAGGAGAAAGATCGTCGGAAGAACATATGCATCATCTCACCGACACGATCCAATGAACTGAGGCAACCATGAATGATAGCAACATATTCATGCAAAGTTTAAACTTGGTTTTGGCTGATACATTTCAGATTGTAACCAACTGGTTACAAACCTTAAGGTGAAATTTTGCACTCGTTTGACAATTTTTGACAACCTTTGTCATTGATGTCAAAGGGGGACTAGTGGATAGAGAAAAATGGCTATTCAAAAGAGATCATCTACTCAAGGGGAGCACATATTTTTGGTAAAACTTTTGGACTTCTTTTTTGGAAACAGTTTTAGATTTTTCTCATGAATTTTGCCATCAATGCTAAAGGGGGAGATTATTGGAATTCTACACTCTAGTGAGAAATGATGGTGTTGTATTTGATGGCAACCTACCTGGAAACCTTCAGGAAACCACCCGGAATTCATCTAGTAAACCACTGAGAGGCACCAACACCGACATACACTTCACTAGCAACAACAACAATACATACCGACACTCCATCCGACAAGAATAAACTTTTGTTTATTGTATTTAATTGTAAATATCTTTTTGTAAAGATGACATGGCATATTGTAATAGACTCATATATGTATAATATCTTGTAAATTATTTTGATATGAGAGATGTTAGAGAGGATATAGAAGATGAGATATATGTGAATGCATAGGACAAATTTTGTATAAGGTTTATGGTTATAGTATGAGATTAAACTGATACTGAACCTGGCATAGTTGATGTTGATTTGAAGCAGTACATTGTATTGGATTTTCATAATCCATTTTGTAAGTAAGTGAGACTTCTATTTTGTAGATTGAGCAGTGAGCTCTAGGTCGTTGGCCTTCCTGCATGTGCAGGCCCCTCATTGTAAGTAATATTTATTCATTGGCTAGTGAGTGAATATTGTGGGTCACAAATCCCACCGAGGTTTTTCCCACACTGGGTTTCCTCGTTAAACATCTTGTGTTATGGTGTGTTTTCTATGTTGTCTTTATTGTTCCTATTTACTGCATTAATTCTTATTTACCGGTACACTGTTTTGGAATGCAAAATACTTAATAAGGTTAAATATTTTGTTAACCAGTTAGATACTGATTCACCCCCCCTCTCAGTATCTTTGGGAATATCATTAATCATAATAGAGTAAACACGAGGAGGAGCTCGACATTGCATCAGTTGTGGTACCATGGTGGCTACTATTTCCACCTTAGCTTTAAGCTGGGCTATTTCCTCATCCTTTTGCTCAATAACTTTCTTTTGGTAATCAATTATCATTTGCATCTTTACCTTTTCAAGTTCCCAATCCTCATAAAGAGCAAGTCCTATTGCATGACTAGTGTATGCGGGAAAAGTGGGTCAATAAAACTTGAAATGTGAAAAATGAAGCCTAAGGAGCCTTGCTCACACACCCACGGGACTTCTTGGTGCAAGCTATGGAGTCATGAAATATGGCTCAGCTTCCCAAGGTTGGTTCCATGGTTCTCTATCTCACAAGGTCCCTCAAACTAATGTCTTTGCTCTCAGATCACTGAGCAAAGTGGTTTAGGGATGACAAATGCAAGAACGAGGGATGCTTTGGTTGATTTTAAGATGAAATGCATCCTAAGCTATGCATGATCTTATAGACCTCATGGTTACCTTAGGGGGTAAGGGCTAAGGTTAGGTTAAGATTACCCATTGGATAAAGGTTTTATCCAAAGGATAAACTCTTGTGCAAAGGATTAAGGATAACCATGGTCAAAGTAATAAATGCTTGATGAGACCCTTGGGTTACATGGAGGTTGAGTTTAGGGAAATTCTTTAATCATGCTAGAGGGTTGAGTTAACCATTAATGGTTTGGGAGACTTTCAAAGTTAAGTGGTTGAAGCCTTTAAGGGTTTTCAAAGACTTTGAGGGTTTGAGAAGTGACTTCCCCTTGCTTAGGGATGTGACAAAGTTTAGGAGATGGGTTAGGCTAATTGGAAATGATTAGAAGAGTCTAGAAGGGGGGTTAGGAATAGGGTTTAGGAAGCAAGTGGGAGATGTAGGATTTTGCAAGTGGATGGAGGGATAATAGGATTTAATTGAATAAAATGAATTTAATTCAATTTAGTTGCAATTGGGGAAATTAAATAAATTAGATTTATTCAATTTATGACAAACTATTTAATTAAATTTGAATTTAATCAAAAAGTGGATAGGGGATTTAATTGAATAAAATGATTTATCCTATTAAATGGTAAAAGAGGTCTAGTGAATTTAATTTAAATAAATGGAGTAATTTACTTAATTAAATAGAGGAATGTGAGTAATTCAATTAAATTGGATTTAATTAAATAGAGAAATGAACATAAGATATTCATTTAGGAATATGGTCATTTTTATACGTCTACAACTAGTAAGGGAAGTAGGTGGCCTATGAACAAGTGCTTTAAGTTTGTTACTTTCTACTTTGCCCCCTGCTTCAATGACTTGCTCTACAACAGATGCTAAGTTGTCTAGTCTTTCAAAACCTACTTCTTTCTTAGGTTGCTCAATATCCTGGAGTTCCCCTTCTTCCTGAAACTGTAATTTATGTTCTTCCTCAATATTTTGTGGTTCTTCTTCTTCTTCTTCTTCATGGTCTCTCTGAGGTTCATTTGGAGGAGAAGGATGGATATCATCATGGAGTGGACTATTTTGTTCTTGTTCTAGGGAGTCAATCAGGATTGTAATATGTGGCTCTGTGGGTTGGTCTCAACTTTTAAACTTTTTAGAAAGCCTACCACTACTTCTTCGAGTTTTTTTCTTTTTCAGCTGCAGGAACACTTCCTGTAGCCAATTTTTCAACTACTTCGACAGTTACTGGAGGAACTGGTTTTACAATTTTTCTCTTCTTGGCCGCAGGAAGGGGTGCATTCTCATTTTTACTTTTCTTGTCCTCATGCTCTATATCAACTTGTTTTTCTTTGCCCTTTTCCTTTTGTGTGGTAATCCTAGTCTTTCTTGAACCTTGAGGAGGAACCCCTGATTCATCTTCTTTTTGTAAGGGTTCCTCTATTGCAGGAAGATTTTGTTTTAAGGATTTCAACGAGGATGAGGGTTTAAGAGGGGAACCAGGTTCTGCAAGGTTTTCTTGTTCCTGAGATGGAAGTGGTTCCTCTATAACTATGTGCTCTATCCTAAACATTCTGGATTCAACAAATTCATTCCAGAGCATTGGAGAAATATCTCTCAAGGATTTTTCAACTAAAAGCTTAATTAGACAATGGTGAGAAATAGAGTGAGGCCTACCTTTTTGGGTCTCTGTTGCACTTATAGAAAGAAGGTTGTACAATAAGCTCGGAACATTCATCCTTCTTTTGTGGCGCAGATGACTTAGGAGCTTGAACTAATGAGAATGCAGACATGAAAACCTTCCTTCGCAGGTTAAATATTGTAAAACATACAATGCCACTGTTCTCCATTCAGGCGGAAGGGATTCTCGCCTAGCTCTTTGCCTATCTACTATTAATGGGGGGTCTCCTGGACGTGTAAATTATGCCCTTGCACTGTGTGCATCCTTGGACTTTGAGTACTTCTCCCCATCTGTTGGTAGCCCAGTTACCTCTACTATCATTTCCTTTGTAGCCACTACTCTTAAACCTTTTACCTGAGCTTCTCCATTTAATAGTGTGCAGGTAAATTCCCTCGCAATTTCTTCATTAAACTCTGTCAACTTTAAGAAATAATCCAGCCATCCACTATTCCTAAATATTGGTTCACAATCTTGTTCCTGAAGGAGAACTTCATGGACTTTCGGCTCATGTCGAATAGGTGGACCACCCATTACAACAATAACACTTTCAACTTTAAAATGGCATAAATCTGCTCAGTTTCTGCACTATGTTCTACACTATAGCATACTCAATGTTTTTACTTGGTCGAAACCTAGCTGCAGTCTAGAAATAACTCTAAGCAAACAGACAAGCATAATGCAAGATATCACCTCAAACGAGAATTAAAAAAAATACAATTTGAGACAATTTGAGAGGACATCAAAATTATTTGCTAGAGTAATTATTAGTGTACTCCCCCCCCAACCTAAGGTTCGACAGGTGTCCACACATGCAGAGGAGGATGGAGAAAGGACAATATGCAAAATATCATAATTAGAGTTAATATGATTTAATTATGTACATGCAACAAGAATAAATACACATGAGCGTACCTGACATCAAACGAGAATGATTATAGCTTGAAGATATTTGAGTCGTCATGCATGGAAAAGGATGCGAAAATGGATGGAGTGAAAGGAAATAAATGTGTGAATATGGAAGGGAATATTTATTATGCAGAAAAGTACTCCCGCCAGATGGGGAAGTATTTATTATGATTGTGCAACAAGGAGCTTAGGATGGAGTGGTGACGACAAAGCCATCTGCAATGGCTGCAGGAATCTCGATATGCTTGGTAGAGGAAAACTGCCGCAGGAAGTCATCTTTTCTCAGAGGTTTATGGTATAGGCGCAATCGATGACCGTTAACTAACAATTTAAACTTAACAGGTTCTATGGTATATAATCTGACAACACCATTAGAAAATGTTTCAATTATTTCATAAGATCCTAACCACCATGTCTGTAATTTTCCCAAATTATCTTTATACCTAGAATCATAGATTAGAGCCCAATCTCCTGCTAGAATGATTTGTCCTTTATATAGCGATCATGCCACTTCATGCATTGGTTTTGAACAGATTCAATATGTTGCAAGGCAGATTTCCTTATTTCATCTAAAGCATTAAGTTGCAGGAGCCTTTCTTCTTGTGCTACAAACAAAGTCATATCTAAAGAAATAGATGTTCTCAAAGTTTTATGTTCAAACTCTATGGGCATCATTGCTTTTGTCCCATATACCATTTCAAATGATGTAAACCCTGTTGTAGTTTTCCAGGTGGTTCTATAAGCGCATACAACTTCAAATAATCTGCTAGACCAATCTTTCCTGTTGAGTGCTATTGTTTTGGTCAAGATTGATTCAAGCTCTTTGTTAGTAACCTCCGCTTGACCATTAGCCTGCAAATGATAAGGAGTGAATTTCATATGCATGACATTGTATTCATTAACTAAGGTTGTGATCATAGTGGAAGTGAATTGTGCTCCTTGATCTGTCACTATTTCTCTAGGAACTCCATACCGAGTGAAGATTTCTTCATTTAAGAATTATGCCACCTTGTTATCTCTTGCATGCTTGAAGGCTTTGACCTCCACCCATTTAGTAACATAGTTAGTACAAACAAGAATGTAAGAGCGACCATTTGATGGTGGATCAATTGGCCCAACAAAGTCTAGACCCCATTTGTCAAATGGTGTAACAACCACTTGAGGGTGGAGAGGCATTTCATCAGACTGAGTTGGTCTGCCCATTCTTTGACATCTGCCACATTTTCTGATGTATTTAACTGCATCCTTGTGTAAGGTTGGCCAGTAGTATCGTGTAGTTAATATATTGAGAGCTGTTCTTTTGGCTACAAAATGACCTCCACAAGGTTCATCATGATAGGCATGAAGCATATCATATGTCTCACCTTCTCTTACACAATGCCTCATCACTTGATCTAGCCTTGTATAAAATAAGCAATCTGCTATCCATGACAAGTTGAAACTCTTTTCTACTAGCAGTCTTTTCTCTTTGTGCAAGAAATGTGGGGGTGTCTTATTAGCTGCTAGGTAGTTGGCTATATCAGCATACCATGGACTATGTAAAATGATGGAAAACAAATGCTCATCTGGAAAGGAATCATCAATGACCTCATTATTGTCTGGTGTGTGAATCCTTGACAAAAAATCTGCCACTACATTTGTGTTTCCTGGTTTATCAATGATAGTAATATCAAATTCTTGCATTAATAATAACCATCTTGTCAATCTATCTGTGATGGAGCTTTTGTTCATGAGGTACCTGATGGCACATGATCAGTATGTACAAAGATTTGATATCCAGTTATATAGCGTCTAAACTTATTAAGAGCATAGATGACAACTAACATCTCCTTTTTAGTAACAGTGTAATTCAGTTCTAGTCCTTGCAAATTTTTACTGATGTAATAAATTGCATTTTCCAAAACTCCTTGCTTCTGCCCTAGAACTGCTCCTATTGCAAACTCAGATGCATCTGTATGAATGTGAAAAGGAATTGACCAATCAGGTCCTTTGAGCATAGGGGTGTGGTTTAAGGCTTGTTTGAGTTGAGAAAATGATTTTTCACATGCAACGGTCCATTCAAACTCATATTCCTTTGTCAATAAAGAATATAATGGCCTTGCCTTTTTACTAAAGTCCTTGACAAATCTCCTATAGTACCCTGCATGGCCTAGAAAACTTCTCACATCCTTTTGTTTAACAGGGGCAGGAAGATTAAGTATTACTTCTATTTTGGTTGGATCCACTTGAATACATGATTGAGAGATTCGATGCCCCAATACTATACCTTCTTGATTCATCATAAAACATTTTTCACTATTTAAGGATAAATTGTGATCTTCACACCGCTGCAATACTTTTGTCAGATTTTCTAGTGCCTTCTTAAATGTAGTTCCATAAGTAGTAAAGTCATCCATGTAGATTTCCATACAATCATGAGATATGTCTGAAAATATACTAAGGACAACCATTTGAAAAGTTGCAGGGGCATTACATAAACCAAAAGGAAGGAAGGAATAGGCATATGTGCCCCAAGGGCAAATAAAGGTAGTCTTTTCCAGATCTTCTGGAGCTATTCTAATTTGATTATAACCACTAAACCCATCCAAAAATGAAAAGTATTGCTTACCTACTAGAGAGTCTAACACTTGATCAATAAATGGAAGTGGGAAATGATCCTTTTTAGTAGCAGTGTTCAGCGCCCTTTAGTCCACACAAACTCTTCATTTTCCTCCTTTCTTTGGAACCATAACCAGAGGACAAACCCATTGACTATCTAAAATAGGGTAGATGAATCCTGCATGAAACAATTTTTGTAGTTCCTCTTTAACTATTTTCCTTAAAGCAGGATTAATCCTTCGTTGAGGCTGTCTAATTGGTTTACAATCCTCTTTGATATAAATTCTATGGGTACACAATGTAGGATTTAATCCTTTCATGTCTAGGTAATCCCATGCAAAAGCTTGTTGTTGGGCTTTGAGTAATTCTGTTAATGATAATCTTTTATCTGCTACCAATTGATTATTTATATTCAGATTTCTCCCTGCAACAACTTCTATTTGAATTACTGATTCTGCATTAGATATTTCAAACATATAAGATGTTTGAATCTCCTGTGGTAGCAATGTATGAAACATATATGTGGCTACAGGAGAATTTAATAAGCCTACAGATGGAAGAAGGGTATGCAAAGGACTTACTGGTATACCCACTGACTGCTGAGTTGCTCCATAAGGATTCCTTATGATGTTAGAGAGTATTGTATCATCCTCTTGAAGTACTATGAATGGGTCCCTTGATAACATCATTAGTTGTTGAACAGAGTTAATTTCCTATGCTTCTTCTCCTATGCCTGGCCACACTACTCGTTCTTGATCAAGTTGAGGTTGTGCTGGAGAATAGAGTGCAAGTGTTTTAGTAGTAATACCATCTGAAATTGTCATATCTCCGGATTTGCAACCTATATATGCATAAGCTATTGCTAGCCAAGGTCTTCCCAACATAATTGGATATCCTCCTAATGTTGCCTTAGGAGAAAGGATTATGAAATCATCAGGATATTCCCAAGAATCTAATGTGACAACAATATCTTCAACCATTCCTTCAAGCCGAACAATTGAGCTATCAACAAGCTGCATGCCCGTTGGAGTTGATCTGAGATTAGTAATGCTGAGTTGCTGCATGACATCCTTAGTCATCACATTTATTGTTGCTCCTAGGTCTATCAAGGCATTTTTGATTTGGGTTCCATTAATAACTACCTTGACAATAGGGCTACCTGGGTCAGAGTATTTAGGGATTGCTATTTTTCCTAACATAATATCAGCCAACTGTCCTACCACATGCACTGTTTTTGGATCTTTTTTCTTCCTCCCAGGTTTCTTCAGACATGCCTCCTTAATAGCTTTTACATATATTGGAAACATTTAATAGCTTGAAACAGTGGAATTTTAACACATATATGTTTTAACTGATCAATAAGATCAAAAGCTATATCATTTTGCTGCCTAGATACTTCTACATGTAATCTATGAGGAAATGAGGGTGTTCTTATAGGTATATATGAAGTTTGAGACTGTTGAACTTGCTCAGGATTTCTAGATTTATCAAGCATGCTTTCCTGAGCAGTCTCCTCTACTGGTAACTTTGTTATGAGTGGAGGAGATGGAGTAGGCAATGTTGTCCCTAATCTCAAATGAATATAACTTATATTGAGAGAGTATGCATGATAGTTATTAAGATCAGTTGAAAAAACTTGTTGTTGTTATTGTGGTTTATTATTTGGATTTGGAACAGGCTGAGTTGGCAGTTGGGTTGGCTTGGATGAAGTGGCAGTAGGATTTGGTGGCATTAAAGCTGTTTGTTGGGACTGTTGCTATGGCTGCAGGAAACCTGATGACTTGTTTGCCCATTCTTGTCCTTCCCTCCATTGTGGTGACTGTTGCCAGTTACCTTGAGGAGGAGACCGATTCTCTTGTGGTTGCTGCCATTGAGATGAGGAATTCTAATAATTAGGCCAAGGATTCTGAGAGTTATTCCAAGAATGAGGAGTATAATTTCCAAAATTTTGGGAATATGGTCGTTGCCACTGATTGTTTTGTGCATTGAAGTTCATATAAGGATTAGAAAATGACAATGGATCTTGTGGCATACATTTTCTTGGAGGCCAAGGCCTTCGTTGTGCAACATAAAAAAGTTGTTCATCATCTTTGTAAACAGGCTTGAAATCTGGGGAACTTTGTTGGCTATCAATTTTAGCTAACATTTTGCATCTATAGTCCTTCTTCTTTTGTCGACAATGAGGACAAAATTCAGCAAGCATAGCCTCTGCCTCCTCATACTTCTTCTTTGCCTGCAGTGTATCCAATTGGATAGCCATATTATTAATTATATCTTCTTTAAAATCCTTCAACAAATGAGTTATTTCCATTCTTGAGACTGTTGAAGATGACTTGGCAATTAAAGAACCAGGCCTATAGTGTCTTCCCCTTTTTGCTGCAGTTCTTGAATACTTTTGACAGATTTGTCTGATATTATCCCATTGAACTTGAGTAATATCTCCTCCTCCCATTAGATCTAAGGAGTCAACACAATCATCATTGATGCCCCTTAGAAAAATCAACTTCATAGAATCTTCACTTAGATTACTATGTTTGGATTTGCTGACACTAAATAAAAACCTTTCCAAATAGTCTTCCAGGGTCTCATCTTCTTTTTGTGTCATTCTGAATATATCATCACCATGTCGGTCCATTCCCTTGCAATAGTCTTTATATTTATCCAAGAAGTTTATTTTCATTTCCTCCCAGGTAGTGATTACATTTCTTCCTAAACTCATAAACCATCTCAAGGCAGCTTCTTTCAAAGTAGCAGGAAAATAACTTGAGTTTATGAGAATCAGTGGTATAATCATAACTTCTGCAAAGGATATCAAATTCAAACAGAAAGGTGTTTGGATCCTCTGTTACCAACCCATGAGATTTTGGAAGTGAAGAAGCTGGTATGTTTTTCAAATTTGCATTATCATGCAGATCAGGAATGGGGAACTCAAATGTTGGATTTATAGGTGGAGGTGGAGGATTTGCTACCATTGGTCCCTGATAAATAACTAGAGGTAAAAAATTTTGTTCAGGGAGTTCATTTAGGAAGTCTAGGTCTCCTTCTGACAAACTAAAGACACTACCATTTAGCACATAGGTTTCTGCAAAAGGGTTTACTTCAAGTGCTTGATCTGATCTTATATCTTGAGTAGAATGCGAGGGAAGAAATCTTCCTAATGCATCTCTTCTCCTCCTATGCATGCAGATTAATGAAGGAAATTCAAAAAGCTAATTAAGAAAACTTAAAACTAATGGCTTACAACAGACTCTTAGCTTGACACCATCCCCGACAACGACGCCAAAAATGTTGGTCCTTACAACTAGAATGGTAAATAGGTAATAAATCACAATTCAGAGATTGAATATTCTTAAATAGATAACTTTTCCTGTGGCAAAGGCTCATTTAGTTATCAACCAGGGACGTAAAATTAAAATGGGTCAGCACTGTATGTGCACCGAGTTCATATTGCAACCATCTTTTATGATTGTAGAAAAGGGAATTCTCCTCAAAGTAAACACACAAATCTTAAATGAACTAATACTTTAATCTTACAATTGGAAATTACTTTAAACAATTACTGTTAAATGATAAAGTTCTGGCGGGCAACAGAAACTACTCTATTGTTGTGGCTGCAGGAACAGGCACAGGAACTATTTCCTATGGCTGCAGGAACAGACAACTACAGAAACAACTGGTACAAAAGTATAAAACTAATTGAAACATATAAAGGATTACTGACCAAGTGGGCCCCCTTGAGTGAGTATCTAAAGAACTTCGGATTACAATTATCTAATTATCCAAAATCGCATTGATCTCTTTATTTCATCTTGATTGAAAAATACATAAATTAGTACCAAAAGACTGTGTATTACAAAATACTATGAGTGTTCTCTGCTATCCCCAAGAGGAGAGAGATCCCTTTATTTATAGGAAAATTTATAACAAACTTCTAACTGATCAATCACATTCCTACGGAATAGGTGAACATGATTTATTAACAAGAGAAGAAGTCAGCGCGGGACAATAGAACAACATCTGTCCTACAGCTGAGAAAATATATCATGACTAGTCTCCTAGATATAAGATCCACTAAGAACAGTTATAAATGTTCATAAATCAATCTGTTGAAGAACCGCTCAAGTGGTTCTGATCATTACTGCATTTCTTTGGCTGGGTTTGTGTTGCGGTTATGTATTTGATGATATTTTGAACCGCCATTTGTCCTTACATCGCCTTTGCTGACCCTGCATCATGATATTAATGCACAACAAACATGTGTATATATTAATGCTAACATGACATAATGCAAACCATGTTAATAATTGTTTTCAGATATTTGCATGGATAGATCATTACATGACATCCTTAGGTATAAGTTAAACCAGTTCAGAAACACTTAAAAGGTATCAACCTAAAAGAGTATTATAATCCAAATGTCATCTAATCATAAGACCTAGGCAGGAGTATTGTATCAAAAATCTATCAAGATAGAGCCATTATTTAGGCTCATCATCCTCCATCATATCCTCTTGCTTCCGTTGTGTTTACTCTTTCTGCCTTGTCTGGATTGATCTCTTTGAGGTCCCTCGTAACTGGTGGCTGCACCACTTAATATGACATCAAATGAGAGCATACATAGGCATGATTATTGGTCGATTCCAACAATGGTCCACTAAAGTCTACCCTAATTATATCAATATGTTTCATTACATCAATCTCTACATGGAGTGTTCTCAATATACATTTCAACATCAATTACAATGATTATATTAAATTACATTCATATTACAACTTGAAAAGAAGAAGATGAAGAAGGTCAAGTGATGAGGAAGGTGAAGAAGCTCTCCAAAGTGCTCGCGAACAAGTGCACTAGTCCCCAATGATGGCATGCAACACCACCCAACCATGTGGTGTCCATAGGTCCACCCCACCGTGCTTGTGGAGATAGTCACAAGGCCCAAATGCTAAAGCAATGCAAGCAAGGATACAAGGTCTTACACACACACCATACACAAAGCATACACATTATATACTATCAACAATATGTAATGAAACATCATGAAGGGGAGATACCAATCCATGAATTCATCAAGGATCTCTACTCCAGCTACACTCAAGGCATTAGATACTAGAGTGCAATGGAGGGAGTGTCATCATATATGCTCAAGAGGACGCAACATACAAAATCGAGCATTCTCTCATGCAGACAAGAATGACAATCGTGCAAGTCCCACCACTACATGAATGGGCATTGCCTCTTCAAACAAGTCCCAACGCTCTATGTGCGAGCATGCCTTCTCAAGACATCTATAGCCATGTGATAACACTCATGGCATGCTTGAGGAATCCATATTATCTTATTAATGTTTACCACAAGTTTATTATTATGTTATCACTTATTTACTAAACTCCCCAATCGTGATTGCCAAGCGTACCACTTGTAGGTCGAAGACACGAATGGGAGCCACTCCCTACTCTTACTCTAGGACCTAATCCTAGGCTCATGCTAAGCATCTCAATGCATATCATACAATCACATTTACAATGCCAATCTCAAAGACGATACTCACAAAACACATGTAAGCAATGCATCTTAACGTCATGTTCTCAAATGCTCAAATGGCCTTAATAACACGAAATTGGATCTGAATCAATCCTAATTCAAAAATTCTATATATAATATAATGACTCCACATAATAATATCACATTTCCAACATCAAATTCTCATTTCAAACAAATGCCCAATTTGGCTAAAAATCAATCATGAAGGTCATCCACCATTGATGGATCTCCAAAAAGCTTAAATTTCACACATGACCAATTGAAAAACTGAAAAAACCCATTGATCTATAACTACACAACATCCCAAAAATGCAATAAAAACAACATTTTATCCATCCACAAAAATTTGGGCAAAGTTTCCCCATTCCATCCATCCTTTTAAAAATTTAAACTACAAGTTAAAAAAACTCAACCAAAAGACTAAATGCAAAATGTAAAAAGGATCTAAATCCATTTATAAACCATTTGCAACAAGAATCAAACATTCAAAATAATAAACAAGAGAGAAAATCAAGAAACATACCTTTAACTTGATGAAACCTTCAAAATAAAAAAGAAAGCCAAACACACTGAGAGAAGTCATGAAATCCAGAGAGCCCAAAGAGTTTCCCCGCACAAATCTTTTGAATTCCTACCCCAAAAATTCCACACCACCAATCCTCCAATCTCAACAAATCCAATTTGCCATGTAGGGTTTTAGAGCAAAATGCAGGAGAAAAAATAAACTAAGTGTTGAAAATAAAATTCAAATACAAATTATATTCCACTTTTTGGAGTGGGAATATAAAAACAAAATTTCAATTTCAATTATAAAACCAATTAAACTCCCAAAAGACCCCAAATGCAAAATCATGTAATTCTTATTAAATTAAATACATATAAGGCATAGTTCACATTTAATTATTAAATTACCACTATAGGAGTAAAATATGATTAAAATACATATTATAATAGCAATAATTAATAACTTACTAACTATGCACATACAATCTTTACTAGTCGTTCACATTGATGCATAAGGGTAACCAAACATTACTAGAATGGTAACTAGACGTATAATCATATAAATTAAGAGAAAATCATCCAAATTAGGGACGATGGCTATGGCTAGGTAACATATTTGGTCATTGTGCTATCTCCAGTAACCATCACGAGGATATGGACACACTCACTCCTATGGAGCTAGGTGTAGTCAATGCCCTGTATCTGCATCAACCAAAACATGCAAACACCTGTGCATACATATACATATAATATAATATAAATGAAAGCATAATTAGTCATTCTCCAATCGAGGCCACACAATAATCATGGTTAGCAACATCATATCTCACTGAATCGAAATTACATAAATATAACATCATTAATTAACCACATCATAATCAATATAACCATAATTTCTTCATAATATAATCTAGACATCATCATATAACATCACATGACATCTCGTAGAATCATCATGCATATATGATCATCACTGAAACTACAAGTATAACCTATCATCCACATCAGCAGTGATATCATATGAAGAAATGAATAAAACTGTAAGCAGGATGCACCTCGTGGGTGTTAATACAAAAGAATGATATATGCACACTCATAATAACATATAAAGAGTCAATCTCGGATCAAAATAAACAAATGACAAAATGCAAATGCGGAAGATATTACAATTTGGTAATTGCAGCACCTCTAACCAAGCATCCTCTATTATCATACATTGTAGGTTAGACCTTTTTTTTATAGAAATTTTCTTAATAAATGGTACAGATTGTTCTATACATATTGTAAGTCTGAAGATTTATAAATGTTATAATTTTTTAGAATGATTTTTTTAATGAAATTTTCTTCATTTTTTTGTGAATGTGTGTATTATATTTTTTAATCAATAAATTTTTGGCACAACTATTCATCAAAAATAAATAAAACAAAAACAAACAAACAAAAGTTACTTTATATATAAATGATTTCAATATTTTAATAAATAAAATATTTTATTTTTTATTATTTATGAATAAGTGTGTTTGATTCTATGAATATATAAATATACAGAGTCACAAAAAGGAGATGGGTGAACACCAGGGCAAGTGAGGGTTCAGAGAGGCAAAAACAACAAAAAAAAAAAGCTGGTAAAAGGTGACAGCAACACCAATGGGAGGCGGAAAGGGTCTTTGTCATCTGATTTACTCCATACAACAAAAAGAGTCATCCGGTTTACTCCATACAACAAAAAAGTAGCTGGTTAAAGGTGAGAGTAACACCAATGGGAAGCTCAGAGGGTCTCCCTCGTCTGGTTTACTCCATACAACAAAAAGATAACTGGTAAAAGGCAAGAGCAACACCAATAAAAAGCTGAGAGGGTCCCCGTCATCTGATTTACTCCATACATCTTGCAGATCCAAAATGATGTCAGAAATGGACCATCCCTTATCAATTGTATCTACTTCTCCTGCAATTAAAATAATGTTAAATTTATAACTAAATTTAAATCATGTAGACACTCATCCCCATAAGCTTTCATGGACGACTGAGACAAAAAAATAAATAAAATAAATAAATCTGTACCCTCAATTCCTTCCCCCGGCCCTCTTCTTCTCCCCACCCACTTCAAAAGAGATCAATGTCTATCGATGACGGTAAAGAATAAAACTTTTAAGAAAAGGGTGAAGGGACACACTCATATAGATATGGAATACGCATCAATAGCTCAGGTATGAACAACCTAGGGCTCTTTGTCTTAAAGCTAAAGTGAATATAATTTGAAACCAGGCCCACACAGGAAAACAACATTTAAGACTTTTATAAGCAGGAACTTCCATTGCTCTATCTAATTAAAACGATTGCAAAAATAAATCAAATCAAAGCAAACGACAGAGATGAAGTATAAGCAAAGCTTTTGGTAAGGGAGACAGATCAGATGGGGATTGAGTACCAACACTGATGGCCACATACGTAATAACCTGCACAAAAAGATTATTGATTAAGAAACATGATTCATTTAAGGCACCATAATTGAGATGAAATGGTACAGGAGATGAATTTAGGCCAAGAAGTGAGACAGAGTGATAAGTAATATGCAGAGAACAAAGTTGGGATTTTGCCTGTTTTTAGGACTGTTGGGTCTCATTGCCCTGTCCACTGCCATTGCTGCTGAATTCAAGCACACCAAGGTAGGTAATTAGCGCCTTTTTCTTCAAATTATGCCCCAATTGACATTTATGGCTGTTTAGATATCACTGACCCAGAATATAATTCTCTTCTAATTGTGTGAAATTACTATGTTTGAAGGCTGATCAGGTGAAATATGAGCATGGAGAATGCACTCTTCCAAGCAGCCCTGCATTGTGGTTGGGAATCATAGCAGCAATAGCCCTTGTGGCTGCCCAATTGTCAGCCAATGCAATGGGAGGCTGTGTGTGTTGTTGTACAGAGAATGTGCACAAAATCTCTTCCAGAAATAGATCCATTGCTATTCTCTGCCTCTTCGTCTCTTGGTATGAATCAATACAATCACATTACTACTGTTTTTTCATAAGTTATTTCATTTTTTGGTTCAATTAGATATGCAACTGGGATAGCTTCAATTTGTGATAGAGGGGTTTAAAAGGCTCCATTGATGTATAATTGAAATATGAACTGATCAAACTCGAATGTATGATAACCAGTTTCAATTGGTGACTCATTCATATAGCTTCGATTATGTCAATTGGGCTTGTGGGGTTTGATTGGTCTCGACGAATTCAATTCAGTGTATTACTGAAAATTTGAAGCTAAGAGAACACCAATTTACAGTAATCAATTATGGTTGTTGAGGAATTGGGTTTGTGGGGCTCAATCAGAGTCATCTGATTCTATCCACTGTATGATTGAGACCACCTGACCTGTGCTAATTAAATGCATCTGTGGAGTAATTGGGCAGCTGGAGTTCATGTGAATTGGATTTGTGGGGCTTTTCAATTAATTCAATTGGATCTATACTCGCTTTTTCTATTTATTGGAGGATGCTTTTGCTAGGAGTAGGTATAACAACAACATACAGTAGCAGTTAAACCAGCTTTGTCTCCAACAAGGAAACACTCAAAAGCCAATCAACACATCAAACAGTTAAAACTTAAAACAAAAATGCACTTAACTAGAAAAGGAAACACCCATAAGAAAAGTACCATATATAAGAACAGGAAAGCTCATAAGAAAAGTATCATATATAAGAACAGGAAAGCTCTAAAGTGGAAAGTCTATGAACTACTAAATTATCAAAACTCATTTAATAGAAAAATAATTAGGGAAACGGGTATCCAGTCATCAGGATGAACTATGACATTGAGGGTGGGGAGTCGTATGTCTGTAAGAGGCGGCGGGGAAGTCTTGAGCGAACCCGAAGAGATATCGGAAGGAAGTTCCACCAGAAGGATGCTGCATACCTGAAGTTTTGACTTCTCATCACGGAAAATCGTTTGCACCTTGTTCACTGTAAATCGTCTCAAATGTATAACAACAAACTTCATCAATAAGAAGTCAAAACTACAGTTATATAACATCTAGCCATAGATACTATGATTCATCCCACAGTTGAATGACTTTAATTCTTGTTAATTGGGTTTATTGGGCTTTGTTAATCTCAACTTTCAGTCAGATGCATGATTGAAAGCAATCGAACCCTTACTGATATTGACTTATCTAATTACAGTCCATTCTAAACCGTACACATCATGTATGATTGTAATATTGAAAGCAGGAATGCATGTGTTCAAGAATAGATCAATGAGACTGTAAAAGACAAACGAAGTACAGTGTTCCTGGTAACATATTCATAAAACAAAGTTAAAATCGGAAAAAACAACACGGACAAGACAATTTGCCCTATATATGTTTTCAACATTTCTAACATGTACTTCCTTTGAAAAATTATCTACATTGTTAGAATAGACTAAGATGTTTCAGTATTTTTGGTTGATGGGATTTTATTGAACATATTAACTATATTAACTTTATTGATTGTTTGTACATCAGCAGGATTGATTTGCAGAAGTCAGTTTGATTGGGCAGGCTGTCCCACAAATTATGTTTAGTCTCGTGGGCATTGAAATTATCTTCTTCTTCTTTCAGTATTTTTGATTGACGGGATTTAATTGAACAGGTTAACTTTTGGATTTGCACTTTTTCTACTGGTGGCTGGGGCAGGCATGAATGAGAGCCAGCCATACAAAAGACAGTGGATGGATAAGGAGTGTTATGTTGTTAAAACTGGAATTTTTGCTGCTGCAGGAGCCTTGTCTCTGTTCACAGTAATGCTTTCCATGGTTTTTTACTTGGCTATAACTACAAACAAGGTGGAAGATGAGAGAGTTGAGAATGCTAATGGTGGACCCCATGAACACATAGCAGCAGTTGATGTCGATGGTACTAAGGAGCTACCCTCCAAGTAGTGGGAAGTGTTCAATTTTTACTTGGCTATAACTACAAACAAGGTGGAAGATGTGAGAGTTGAGAATGTTAATAATGGATCCCATGAACATATCCGAGTTGATGTGGGTTATCCTAATGGTACTAAGGAGCTACACTCCAAGTAATAGGAAGTGTTCGAACCACTCAAGTAGAAGCACATTTTTTTAATATAGTATAAGTATTGATGATATTACCTAATAATTGGGGGCTTTCATTTTATTTTTCTTATTGGCCAACATAGATTTTATATGTTAATTTGTTAGTTGAAAAACTATCATGCTACGATGGGAAGCATTTTCCTATGATGTATTTTTCTTATTTTGTTTTTCCTAATTGGAAAAAAATAAAATTATATCATTTTTAATGATATTTGAAATATATTAAACTTTAGTTAGACTTCAATTTGTTAATAAATATAATTTTTTATTATAATATTAAAAATAATATACCTTTCCTTTTTCTTTTTCTTTTTGGATTCAAGTTGATGGGGCCGTCTTTTATGTGATGGTTAATAGACAAGTGACACATTATAGTATGAAAGTTGGCAAATAACTATAACATTATCTAATTTCACTCTCACTTTTTAAAGGATTGCTCATGATTCTCAATTATCTATTTACTCTCCCATGCCATTTATACAATCATATGACTAATCCAAGTCAATTCTATAAATTATAGATCTGACAGTTCTAAATTTTTAATTTTCAGATTTTAAAATTGGACCTTTGCTAACTTCTCCTTATTAATCGTTATAAGCCAACTAAAGCATGAAACTCCTTAAAGGTGTTCCTAAGCATAACTAGTCAACAATTGTAGGTCACATATATTAAGTTGAGCATATCATTGGGGTCTAATGAAAGAACTTTAGATCTATGAGCTAGGTTAAAATATATGCACATGGTAGTTCTATAGTCATAAAAGCGAACTAGATTAATAAACAATCATTTTCTTAGCTCCAAAAGATTCCTTTAACATGCCTTTATCTTTTGATGCATTGGCTTGAGCCATTTGACAACATATGACACGACAAGATTGACATCAAACCTAGAGCTAAGTGTATTTATTTTATTTATTTGAATTATGTGTTTATTTGTCTTGGTATTTGTTATGCACCGATTTAGTTCAATTAATTTACCTTCAAATTTTTAATGCAGATGCCATATTTTCCACAATTTTTTTGGCAAATTTTAACTATCTTACAACCCCTATGGTTTTTTCCTTCTACATTAGGGCTTTAATCTAATTATTTGTATCATCTATATGTTGTCTCAAGTCTAGTTAGGGTTTGGTTGCCCATATATATGCAACATTCATGACAACATGTAAAGAGATTAAAATGATATTAACTCGTCTATTCTAAATCAAACCATATCTCAAATTGAGCTAAAGAGAGTTCAAACGAAATAAAATGCATTACAAATATTACAAATCCGAAACCCATGTTGAAGTTGATTGTTTTAGATGTGATGAATGTGGTTCCTTAAGGACTCATGCAATATTTTTGTAGCATCTACCTATCAAGCTCTAAACATTAAATTTTTTAATGAAAGTTTGGGTTGAATTTATAGATGTTTAGTTGAGGATGTGAATAGTGAGAATTTGATCTTGAATGCACGATGGAGATTGATTGAGATGAGTGGAGAATCTTCACAAAATAAAAACAGTTAAGAAAGAGTTGTGATGGCTCCTTAGTGGGCTCTAAACTAGTGAGGGTAATTAATCATTTTATTTATTTACTTTAACCAATTAGATATACATGAGTTAAAAATAGAAGAGAATCGTGGATGGATTATGACAAAATACGAGTGGATTATAAATTTTATTATTATGTATGGAGAAATATGTGAAAATGGATTTATTTATTTATTTTAGAATAAATGAGTGAGTATTAGCCTAATAAAATAAAGAATGTACATTATTTAATTAATTTATGGTGGCAAATGAAAAGGATAATTAGTATGGAAGGGGATAAATGTTGACATGGTATTAAGATCTAATATTACATGTAAAATTAGTAGGTGATGAGAATCAAGTGTCTAGATTTCCCCCTCTTTTAAATAGCATTGCAAATTAATGATCTTCGAAAGAAAATAGATACAAGCACTTAGTGGGATGAGATAACATTCCCTAAGCCTTGAGATTTTTAATTTTAGGATTGATCTAGTTTAGGGATGATCTCTTTAGAGGATAGAAAGGTTTAAAGAACATGAGTAGGCTCTCAAAATTAATGAAGTGAGATTTGATGGTTAGGGATGAGTGACAAATATAGATGGGTTTTGTTGTTGATGACATCTAGGTAGAGGGATTAGTGATAATGTATAGGGTTAGTTAAAGAAAGGACGTTATGATGAAAAAAATAGTGATGAATGAAAGGGAGATGTACATAAAAGATGAATTATCAATGATAATAACATGTACAAATAAATGTGATACATGAAATGGTTATTTTATTTTTTGGTGGTTATTAAATACACCTACATCGCCTCTCCATCTTTTCTCTCTCTGTAGTACACTTTTCTACTAGCAATTGAGAGCCTCATAATATGACCAATGAAGTCCTTGTTAATGCTACAATCCAAGCCATGAATAGCCACCTTCCTATTTTTTCAAGCCTTGGAAAAAACTTTGGAAACCTCAAGGTCATGGCCATGCGAGCATTCCATAAATGAGGTTAACCCAGCTTCCATCAAAATATTCCATACCTTGGGGCTATGACATACCCCCTCACAATTAGGTAGCTTAACCATGCTTATCTCACCTCACATTTTTTTATCACTATTATTTCTTCTATTCATAGTTACCTTCAAATATCTATTAATATTCTCTTTCATATGCTTAGTAGTCTCCTCACAATGATAACTTAGCTATAAATAACACAAGAACCCTCATATTAACCAACTATAAGTTGTTATGAATAACCATTAAATCCCCCATCTTGGCATAATTACTCATAGGATGAAATTCACCTCTTACCATAATATCATTATCTTGACATGACTTTTCAAGCATGGGAAGGGAAGATAAATATTTCCAAATCTGCTTTTGATCAAGAGTGACATCAATGTTAATGAGGGAGTTGGCCAAATAATTGCCCTTGTATAACATGTGTTGAAAGGTGCTACCAACAAATCCTTGTGTGATTTTGATGGAGTCATTTATAAGATCATCAATCATCCACAAAGGCCTTTGAATCCCCCTTAGACATTGAATTTTATTCAATGGGTCCCCTTCAATATGATATTATTAATGTTGTGTCGTTAGAAATCAATTTACCAATTTATAAGATCAATTTTTTTAAAAATCAATTTATAAGGGTCTTTTGTGATGTTGAATTCTTCAAAATTGTAAAATTTTGATCTAATACATTGGTTTTCTCATGTGATCACAAAACAAATATTATTGAGTGAATATATAACCTATCTATGGATCTAAACAAGTGTATGTGTGTGCGCATTTAATTTGTGTTGATCTGTCTATTAAAATTGTGTGTGTGCACACACATCTAATTTGTGTTGATCTATCTATTAAAATTATGTTCACTTCAATGTATTCAACCTATGTTTTAAAGTGTTAGTGTCTATAGACATGGTCAAAGAGATTGTTCTAGCAAAGAGGATTACCCCATGGTCAAACACTACTACTAAGTCAAAAATACAAAACTAAAGATAAAAACAATAGATATAGATGCTAGGATGCCTAGGAATGATATATTTATATGATGCAATGTTGATTCTCTTATTATGATCTCTATGTGATGATGCAATATGGAAGGAAGGGCTCTCAGATGCATTTAAAATGATTTAGAGTTTTTTAAGTATAACAACCTAGCACACAAGTTAATATTTTTTTGTATTTTAGTCATCTCATAAAGGATAGTTGGAGTAAATCAATGAGAGCCCAAATTTAAATTTATATTTTAATATTTTTGGGGTCATTTTTACATCTGTGAAATTTAACTAGTTCAATTTTACAACTAAAGATTTGGCCTAAGTATATGAGTGAATTTAGTGGAGATTGAAACTAAATTCTTAGAGCTGTGAATAGATAAAATCAAGTAAAGATTAGGTTATTTGCTAACTTCCACACTACTATATGCCACTTGGAGACTAATCATTTCTTTAAGAACAAACAATTCAAAGTGGCTATAAAAGAAAGGGGGGTAATTCATGGTAGACATTTTCACCATTACAATATCATATATTATTTTAATTGTCACATGATAATGTAACTATTGAACCTTCATATCATATTTATCATTCTAAGGACAATCAAGCTAAACTAGGTCCAAATTTAAGGGAAACTGTATAATACATTTTTCATTGCAATATCATATGTTATTTTAGTTATCACATTATAATGCAATGTAACTATTCTAACTTCATTTCATATTTCTGATTATATCAAACTTGCACATATGTTTTTAAGGGGAAATAACCTCTCTCCATGCTTAATATCGACCAATATAATCAAATGCATACAACTCAATATAAATCACCTTAGATTAATTAGTAATTAGTTGTGGGAGATAAGTAAACTACTAAGTGCTAAGATAGGAAATTAAATGCAATTTCTACTTAAATTTAGGAAGATGAATTAGAAATATCATGAATGCATTGAATTTCACCTATCTTGGAAATAAAAATGGTTCTTATCTATCTATTGGATCTTGTTACCATGGGCATAGGTCTATCTTTCAGCCCACATATCTAATGTAGTTAAATATGCTTTCTTTTCATTTTATTTTCTTGACTCTCTTCCCTATGCTAATTGTCAAGGATGGGTGGTATTGAGGAGGTTGAGTAAAGTTCTCCTAGTTCAACACTCTTGAAATATTCATTTTATGGTCATGGAGATTCTTGATGACAACAATCTATAGTCATGCAAGTTCTCTAGAATGAGGATGTAGATCTAGATTTGTTTTTAAATATTCCAAATTGAAATATTCATATAGTGAATGCTCCTTAAATGATAATGATTTCTCAATGTTTTTTTGGTTATGAGAGGATATGCAAATGAACTTAATTAAATACCTTTAAATATAAGGAAATGGACATAAGTGATGCCATTTGTTTACCAAGTCAATGTAAGGTGGAAAATAAGAAACATATACTCAATTTTAATTTTAAAATTTTAGGGGTTAGATCTATACGTGCTCGCAAGATTGAGATTAATATAGGACATGGGAAGGGGAAAATCAAGGTAGAGAATATATGTCTAGATGTGGGTAGCAATAATGAACATAATAATGTCATATATGTATATGTATATGTATATGTATATATGTATATCTATATGTGTGTATATATGTTTAGATATGTGTGTGTGTGTGTGTACACACACATACATAAGATGTAGTAAAATATAGAGAATGTGTAAATGTATGAGAAAAAAATGTAGAAGAATCAAATGAACTTTATATAAGAACATGAGATTTCTCAATATATGTTAGATTTTTATATCAAAATGAACCAAAAAACTAAATAGAATTAACATAGATGTGCAAATTACACCATTACATGGATAAATAACTAAATAATATTAGAAAATATAAAATCATGTAAAAAATGTTTCTTTAAGATTTTAATAATATGGGCAACTTTTTTTGTTATTTACAATAAAAAGAAACTTTTAAAGTGAAGAAAGAAGACATATTGTCTTCTTTGGAGAGAAAATATAAGAGCGTCTTCTTTATTCTAAGATAATTCAAGATTACAATTGATATTAGAACTCATTTATTCTAAAATTTGCAATACAAATTTTAAAATAAATATTTTAGGCGTTGACTTTACATATATGATTAAAGCATCATGAAATATAAAAATACTTAACTATGAAATATACAAGTACCTAGTAATTTATCAATTATATAATATACAAACATTCAACAACAACAAAATTATAATATATAAACTTATCTTTAACAAATTATTAGTTTTTTAATAATAATTAACATGTATAATAATTAAAATGAAATTTAAGTGAACTTTTAAATAATGTGAACAAGAATTAATATGACACTAATAAAAAAATATATTGAGTTTGACCAATAAAATATTAAATACATATTATCTAGTATTATAAATTTCATTTTAATTAAATATAATAATAAAAAATAAATTCATTTTAATTCTATTCTTTATTTGCATCTATTGCTAAACCTAATATTCTAGCGCCATGAGAACTAATAAGATCTCTGCACCAATCAATGCCACCTGTCACCATAATGTACATTAACAACACTCACTAAATGGCCTCAGAACAGATACATGTGGTTGGTATTTGGTAAACTCTTCCTATTCATTTTTTAAACAAACGTCTCTGTTTTTGTTTCAAGATTCCAGTTTGAAATACCAATCAAATTTTCTTCGCTGGTTTTTTGAGCCGCTCCTTTGACCGTTTCATACATTTCTAGGTGACAAATGTTGGCATGCGTGTTTTAAGGGCATGACTTGATCACATCATGCTCATTCTTCTTTGCAATCCACTTGGCTTCATCTTATTCAGCTCGCCTCATCAGTTACTATAGATGCGCCAATAATGGATTCCTATTATATATATGTTTATTATCACTCCTTGCATGGTGGTGATGTAGATAAGAGAAGAGGCAGAGTCAAAAAGCTTCTGCAATGAAATAGGCGGAAAATTACGGTGCTTAAGATGTGGGTAATAGATTAGAGATACCCATATGACTGTACAGAATAGTGGAAAGGAAATGAAGAACATAATTGGATGGTGTGAATGAATTGGCAGGGGAAAAGAAGAAAAGAATTGGATGGTGTGAATGAATTGGCAGGGGAAAAGAAGAAAAGAATTGGATGGTGTGAAGGGAGTTATGGCAGTGGAGAAGATGGTGGTGGTGGTGGAGGAGGTGGAGGCATCCAAAACAGCTCTGGTTTGGGCACTGCAGAATGTTGTCAGGAGTGGCGATGTCATCACACTTTTGCATGTATCCCCCTCCTCTGAAACAACTCCAGGTCCATGTTTTCCTTATGATATGGCAATTGATTTTAAGTTTAACATTTGGGTGACTGAGAAACTTGGTATGATTTTTCCAATTAGGGTTCTTTAGTTTACTTGCAAGGTTTGGGTTTCTGTTTTTGTTTATTTCTTTAGTTTTAGTTTATCAGCTCATGATGGTGTGTTTGTTGATTAAGACATTAGGTCATTATGATGTGTTGGGTGATCAAGAAATTAGCTCATTATGGTGCATGGTGTATTGGGTGATGAAGAATTTAGCTCCAATGGTGGTTTTAGATGATTGAGAATTTAGCCCAGAATGGTGTACAGTGTGATCAAGAAATTAACTCAATATGCTGTACAAGGTATCCTTAAAAAAATTAAATATATTGCGTGATTGAGAAATTAGCTCGATATGGTATATTGGATGAGAAGGTAATTAACACGTTAAGGAGAATTGGGGAATAAACTCACTTTTTCGTCATGGAGTATTGGGTGGTCAAGAAAATTGTCATGACTTAACCAATTTGGGTACCAGTAAGCTTGGGCTTTCTATTTTGACTTGTTTTCTTTCTGATTAAGACATTAGTGATTATATTTCCATTCTATGGGCAAGCAGGAATGTTCTTACCTTGTATAGGCCACGGTGGTAAAATTACATATCAGAATACAATCCAGGATACAGATTGTGCGTTGGTTTCATCTAATAAATTGCCCCTCCCTCATTTATTCCCGATTGGCAGCTTGGAAATATGTCCCTTGTTGTTTCTTTAGAGCCTTTCTCTGATCTGTTTTTGATCTGTTCCTGTTTTGATGTTCTAGGCAGTCCCATTGCTATGTTTCTTATTGGCAACTTGGAAATATATTCCTTTACGCCATTGTTTTTTAAGAGGTTTATCTAGCTCTGTTTTTGTTTCATCTCAGTTGCGATACAGGAGGTGGTCCCAAGGAAAATATGTACCTAATTGACAGCTTAGGAATATGTTCCTTAACGTTGGTGTTTCTTCAAAGGTTTTCCCTACCGTTCTCATTCATATCCTTATTTGTTATATAGATTATTATAGCATATCCTTTCTATCACTTATTTCTTTATACCTAATACATTCTAGTATAATTAATTGTCTAATTCTAAATTTTGTTGTTTTATCCCTTCGTCCTCTTTTTAATCCCTCATTTTGTGGTCATCCTATCATCCCTCCAACCCTACCTCCTTTGAAGTGGGAAGTCTGTGATTCAAATTCATAACTTTTCTCTTCCTGATGATTGATCTCTGAGTCTGATCTGAAATGTCTTAACTCTGAAGTGATGGAGAACACATGCAGTTGAATCCAAAAGCACTCTTACCTGTTATTTTCAGACTTTTTATTTTCTCTAGTAGCATAGGACATTATTTTGTTAGTGGAAATTAATATCTAAATAAAATCCAGATTTCTTCGTGCTCTTTTTGGATTTGATTGTGAATATTATGGACTGCGGAAAACTGATGTCAAAAATCAAGATTTGTCTTTTCTTTTTCAGATTATGTATTTTTTAGAGTAGCATATGACATTATTTAGCAAGTGGAAATTAATATCTAAATAAAATTAGATTTGTGTGTGTTTTCTTATTCAAATTTGTATGTTTTCACCTGAACTGGTCATCGCTTGGTGGCGCAGCAATCTAGCTTTGTGCAAATTTTCACTTCGGTGTAGTAAAGTGTCAGAGCTTAATCATATTCTGGTTCTAAATGTCTGCTCTTAGTGTTTACTGTGAGGTATACCCTGTTACTATTGTCGGGGTATTGATGGCGACCCTAGGGGAATTGAACTTCTCAACCATCTAGGTGATCACAAGAACAATTCAATACTACCCATGAGTCTGGAGCTTTCAAGACAGTGTCGTATCTGCTAAGCTGTTTGAAATTGCTTTAGCATAGACTTCCTTGGAGATTTCTGCTCAAGTCCCCAGCAATTGGAAATTATTGGAGTCTTTTCCTCCTCCAATTTTGACAAGAAAAGCAAAATCAAATAAACATTTTACTAAACCTGGAACATAATTTTGACTATATAGTAATTAGTACATCAAATCAATATATCTTCCTATTCTTGATGATATTTGTCTAAGAAGGCTTGACATGTTGAAGGGGAGACGGTGGAAGAGAAAAATAGTTCTAAAATGAGAAATCGTTAAATATGTTGACTGCAATCTAACAAATGAATCTTTCATATTATACAGAAGACTATAATTAGAAGGTGACCCACAAAATCTGTACATAAAAATCATTTTTTACTTGAAAAAATTGATAATTAAAAGATCATGGAAAGGCAAAGAGGGAAAATTTTCTCACAATTAGAAAGCAAGAGATAATATACAATGATTTTCTACATGACAAAAATGTCTAAACAAGGTGTCCCTATAGATATCAGAGGATGAAATGAATCGATCAGAACAAAAACTGAAACCATACTCAAACATAGAATATGATTTTCTTCGATTGGATAAAGAATAAGGCAAGGGCCTATCAAAACAACTGAAAAATGGATATCAGAAAAAATCCACAGATCCAGAATTAAACAGAAATGCTTAATTTGTTTTAAAAGCAATGAACTGAAGTAAAGGAAAATAAACAAAGATGCAATTGCAATGTAAAGGAAACTCCATTGAAAATGAGAGCTATTTTTAAAAAGATAGATCTCTGAGAAGAGATGTGAACCTACAATATTCTATTTTTACATTCAGATGGTACTCCTTTGATAGCTTTACATAGTAGAAAATGAAAGATCAAAATAAGAGTGTCAGATTCTCTTCTATGTGACAAGTAATCACCCAGGGAAGTGAAGAATACCTGTCGCAACATGGAACTCATTGAAACATAAAATTATGGTTTGGAAAAGCAAAATCTGCAATTTGGGATTTTGGGGGCAGACATACCTTTAGAGCAAATCCTAAGTTTTTCAGCCTTATATTATGGTTTCAAATTCTAAGCAATTGTGAGGAAACTATTTCCCCTGCTGGGGCCATATTAGTATTTTATGGTTTCTTTTTTAAATTCTCTATGGAACTAACACTCAGATAACCTCATTAACAATCTTTCTATGCTACAATAGGTGGACTGGATAATCAAGGCCACTAAACTAACTCAGGAGGCAGGAATAGGTTCGTTAGAAAACTTATCTCTTATGTGAAAACATGTTGTTTTGAAAATGATGGATTGCAGATAAATATTAGAAGCACCAAGAAGATGTAACTTTTATTTTAATAATCGAAGGAATGTGAAGTCTACTTAATTTCTACTCAATAAGCTTGTTTTGTTGAATACCTTTAACTTAGATGAAGAATATGGATTTTCCTTCGTAAGTCTTTTAAAGGCTCTTTTTTTTGCTTACAGTGTTTTGACTCAATTATAGTTTTTATGTGATCAGGTCACAAGAAAATGAGAAATTTCAACATGAAGAAATCAAATCAGAGGCTATCTCGACTGAAGGGCTTTCATTTAGCTCTTTCTTTTAAAGATCTCTGTGACCGGGTACCAGATGTAAGGAATTAAAGACCTGCTTCACACTTGTAAACTCGACTGTCGATATTAATGTTGTATCTGAATTTGCACTAGCTTCTCAATGCTAATGTATTCCCTTTCTGGTTAAGTAAAGCCACATATTTTAATGTAAGGAAGTTGGTTTATTAAGTTTTATTGGGCATCCAATTCCTTCCGTGCATCATACTTCTGCAGACACCTTTTGTATTTTATAATTTATTGTGTTGCTGTATCTTCTTTTTCTCAGAAAAGTTTGTATACCCGAACTGATTGTTATTTCATTCAAGCACATTCAATCTGCAGTTGATGATCCTTTAGATCACTAGAGCATTAAGTCTGTGGGAACTACAAAACCTTCAGACGCACTTAGCCACATCCATGCACCTATGGAGTTTTCCTGTCTTTTGCTTGCTTCCACCATCCTTTGAGGCAGGATACTAGAGAGACCTTTTGTGTTACTATACATTCCCATCCTCGTGCAGGGTTTTTCAATGAGGTGAGGCAGGATACTAGAGAGACCTTTTGTGTTACTATACTTTCCCATCCTCGAGCAGGGTTTTTCAATGAGGTGAGGCAGGATACTAGAGAGACCTTTTGTGTTACTATACTTTCCCATCCTCGAGCAAGGTTTTTCAATGAGGCAAGGCAGGGAAAACTGGAAGAGAGGGTAGTGCACTTAAGCAATTGTAATTTCTTAATGCTTGTGTGCCTATAGTTTTTTCATGTTATATTTTAGCAAGGCTGTCATAATCATGTGTCGGATGTCAATCAAGAAGCTCCACAAGGCTTGAACCAATCTGTTATTTTGAAGAGCATTGTTGTAAGAATAGATTTTGCAGGGTAAATATTAATAAATGGTTCCTTTGACAACCATCTATATTGTAACAGTATTTTGTAATTGATAAAGTTCTGTTTATTGGAGGTTTCCTGATGTTTATTTGCATGGATTCCTTTGTTATAGAATTATCATACCAATTTGAAAACGAATGTACATAATTTTTCTCACAGGTAAAAGTGGATATAGTCGTGACAGAGGGTGAGGAAGGGCCAACAATACTCTCTTTGGTGAAGAAAATTGGAGCATCTGCACTTATCTTGGGTCTGCATAATCAGAGTTTCTTTTGCAGGTTAGTTGCTCTAAAGTATTAACTTGATTCCATAGTAAATTTAGAAATGATTTTCTAGCAGCTCTGAATTTTTAGTGGATTAGCACTTTCTTTCCTATTATTCTTTGCCTAATTTTTCATTATACCTGGTTGTATAATTCTTCCTTTTTTTTTTTCATTTCTAGAGTTTTTGGAAGAAAGGTTACATCAGATTATTGCATCGAGAATGCAGATTGTCGGGTTCTTGCAGTTAAGCATAACAAAACTGCAGGAAAACATTATTTTAAGCAGGATAGAATGGCCTCTGAAATTCAAATTTTGCAGTATAGGTAAGGATTTGGAGGGATGGATTTAAAATTGAGAATTCTCTCCATCTAAAAGCTTCTTGTATCATTGCTTCTAATTGAGATAAATATCTTCAAACCAAAAGGTTTAAAGTTTGGTGAATTTTATTTTATTAATCAGAATTTCAAAAGCTCTGATTTATAAAGATATCATGCTGATCCTTTCTTCTCCAGTCTCACAGAGCTTGCACATTACTGGAGTGACTAACAAAACTGCTGAAATTTCCCTCAACATCCTTTGGACAACCAAGGAGCCTCAGTCACATTTTTTATTTAGCCTGAAAAAGCTGGATTTCATAGAATTAAATTTAAATTTCACAACATGACAAATTCTTCCCTGCCTATTTAGAAAGTTTCATATGTGCATGATTGCAAATGCAAGGCTGATAAATTCTCTGTTTCAAGTGGAAAATTTTACAAACCCTTGACCTGATTATCCTATATCTGCACTTTCATTTTTCCTGTGGTGGAGTAATGCCAGGCAAATGGTCCTTGATGAAAGTTATTCTGCTATGCATATCATATCAGTGAGGGAGGTTGCTAAAGGGGGCATTCTGTTTAAAGACTTATTCCATCGAGGGCATGGTTGGTTTTCTACTTAACTCGGTTATCCTGCTTACAAGATCTAGATCTCTCAACGTACCATGCATTATTGTACTATAAATTCTTTCAGTTCAAATTAAAAAATCTTCAGCACTCACAAAATGTGAAATCCTTTTATTGCAGACATTTTGTGAAGGCTCAAGAACATGTTACCTCAATATCTTCGACTTTGTATTTTCATGCATATGAATGATTGGTCTAAAATGAAACTTTTTCTATGACATGTTATGCAGTCCAAATAGACATGTATTTAGAATCCATTAAAGGGCAAGTGTTCTAACTGAAATTCACATAAATTATATGGAATTTCATTAAAATAAAAGCAACAATAATTTGTACATGAAAAAGAAAAAATAGCAAGGATCCACAACATAAATTCTTCTGCTGAATCCTAAAGCAATCGAACTAAGAACTAGAAGTGCTCATGATTATATAGCAAGATCATAGTTGGTACTGGAAGAGCAATAAAAAGATGTAGTTCTAAATTTTCCAAGTTCTGTCCATTTTAGTTTCTAAAACTAAATTAAGTAACAATGTTGTAAAGAAGAACAGAGCCTAAATGTAATATCCACTTGAAGAGCCCTAAGCATCAGATATGAGTACAATCTAGAACATTCAATTTGATCTGATTCAACTTACAAGTCTGCAATTAATCTGTTAAATAACTTATATTTTACTGATTCTCTTTTGTTTTGCCTTGATCTTAGTTTCCTAGAGCATAAGCTGGCTGAAGTTGGTAAAGCATCTGTATTTTGCCTTGATAGCAGAAAGAGAATCATTTTCATTAATTGTTTTCACCAATAAGACCATCTTTGATGTGAAAGTGGACCTGTCTTTGTTTTAGACTCCATGGCAAAGTGATCATGGCTAAGTGGACATTTTTGTTGCAGGTCTAAAAACAGGTCTTAGATGACACCAAAATCTAAATATTATTGCCTATTTGGATTCCTCTCAAAAGTTTATGCAATTTCAAAACAAACAGCACCTCATTTTGAGTTTGTATGCAAAATATTATGGCTTCTAGTTGGAAGAGGAATGGTTAAAACTTAAAACTATTAGAGTGCAGTTGTTTCATCACTGCAGTGTTTAGTTTTGAAATTACTTTATGTTGCATTTTCTCTCTGCTACAAGGAAATGTACCATTGTGTTCAAAGTTCTTTTCTTTTAACTTTTGACAACTTTTGAATTTCAATTTGGGCTTGTGAGGCTACTTATGCATTTGCAAATGCATCATAAATATCAATTTGAAAAATTTGAAGAGATGATGAGGAGAATTGTAATGCTCTTTTCTTTTCATTCGCAACTTTGAGAGGTGTGATTGGCAACTCAATTTCACTTTTTCCTTTGATTTTTGGTTGTGACTCAGGTTATTTCTTTTCTTGGTGTGTTTGGACCACCCACATGTTTTGAGAAGAGATTCTTCAACATGTTAATTGTAGGTGTTTTCTGCATTGAGATGCATGTATGTCATTGTGTCAAGTTCCTTGCAAGGACTTGACGTATTTTGTAATGGTGGTATTTCTTAACATTAAATCATTACATATATATTTGATCTACCATTATGTTTCAGTTCATGGGCACATGCATTAATAATTATGTGGTGATTTGATGTTATCATGATTATATCATTCAAATATATTGAATTATTTTTTATATTGTTGTACCCATTGGGTGGCAATGCTATGTTTTGAATACTTATATATATATATATATATATATATATATGTTGAGCAATAAGCTTGACATGTGCGTTGAGTTGTTATAGGTACAAGATATTCTTTCACCTTTTTTCAGATTTGAGCTATCCTTTGAATGTGGTTACATTGGGAAATAAACACGTTCATTACCAAAGATTGTGAAAATCAATCCCTATCCATTAAACCAATCAAAGAATGAGATTTAAGACTTGGATAGCAGCAACATGAAAACATAAAACTCATGCAAATCTGAAAATTAAGTTACTTTAATTGTGGAAAACCCATGATTAGATCCTTCTTCTTTATGATGCTAAAAATCAGCTTGGTAACCATGCTTAATAAACCTATCTTATATGAATTTATAACAATAATAGATAGTGATTAACATTAGCATAAGATAAAAGCAATAAGACATCAATCAACAACATAACATCATGCGTAACACAAGATTTATGAGGAGAAAACCTTGCGAGAAAAAAACTCCACCAAGAAGAGAGGATAAGCTTGTACTAACAACAATAAATGTGCTTACAATTTAATCGCTTACATTCTCCTCTTTGCCTCCATCATAGGAACACTTATGTACATGTGAACAACCTCTTTATGTCTCCCATTTGTCTTTCATTCCTATAGAGAAATCTACATTCAACTATTGCACATTATATTCTACATAAAATCTACATCCAAAGGCCAAGTTTATAGAATGGCTAGAGCTCCAAAACCACCAATAGATGTTCCCAAAAAAGACCCTTCATTCCTCACAACCACAACCTTGGAATACCTCCACGCAACTCGAAAACGCATCAGTTTGGTTTTCAATACCTTTCCTCCAACATGGACACCTATATTTACAAGATAAACATTGCATTAAATGTAATAAATAACAAACCAAGAGACACTTGTTGCCTCTTCCATGCTCCCACTTGGAGAAGCTCACAGGTCACCTTTTTTCCACTTTATTAAGTCATTCAATATCTTATTCTAGACATTCATAAGTAGGGAACACAATATAAAATAATTGTGTTCACAACCCACTTTAATTGTTGTTAATGGAACCTATCACCCCTTATGAATGTATTACAAATAATGGTGAGAATTAAATATTACAAGTTAATTTTTCAATACATCTTAAGTGCCTTAGAATACTTTCCATGAATGTTGGAACCATGTCATAAGATTTACAAGGTAGGTGACACCGTAATCCCAACAAGCTATATGGGAGATGTCACATTGACTGTAACTATTTTATCTTACTCGTACTCGATTTGAGTGTGATTCACTATTATATTGACTAGTGTTGACTTGGATATCGTACTTATTATGATTTTGAAAATCATATCCATTGTGAATGCCCAATGAATGCATGATTTAAATTTAAATTCTGGATACTAATTAGGGCTTGGGTGAAATTAGGGTTAAATGTAATTAAATGGAAATGGAAAATAAATTTATATTTTATATTATTTTTAAATTTGGAAAATGATTAAATAGGGAAAAAGCATTTTTTTTTTGACAATCCTTGTTTTTTTGGAAGAAATTTTGGCTGTGCAAAAACCCTTTCCTGTGCATTCCTTGTTTTTGTGATTGGGGGAGTAAATGTGAAGAGAAAAGAGTGAGATTTGAAGTAGTGGATTAGAAGTTTGGGTGGGATCGATGTTGGAATTTTTCCTTTGTTCGACATGTGTGAAGTGTTTGAGGTTGTGAGAGGATTACTTTGTTCCACGTAAGCCATATCGCTGATCTTTGCAATGACACTCCCTATCTTGCTCTCTAACATCTAGCCCTTGTGTAGTATGAGTAGCACCTTAAAGATGATGTATTCCTTTCCATGCTCGTGTTGATTTTTATTGCATATTTGGATGTGTATTCTTTGTGGCTTGTGTGTATTCCCTTCTCCCCATGTGTCTCATGTGCGCGTGATTGGGCCATGTGACCATCTCCTAGCATGGTGAGGTGTCATGGAAAGCATTGTTGGGGATTAGAGCAGTGAGGATTGAGACTAACCAATACATCATTGTCTACATAGATTTACTTTATGCAACTAGTTACCTTTTTATTTAGAGGCAAATTATACGATTAAAGAATATTTGAGTCATATATGATGTAATTGTATTATTTTTATTAGACCTCATTGAGTCAAATGTAATTGAATTGATATATGATAGTGAATCTAAACTTAGTTGCGTGACTCAGTGTTTGAGCCAAGCACGATCATTATGGTTTGCTTTTAGTCTTATGCGATGTTAAGGTGAAAATAAAGTGAGAATATTTTCATTGGGCTTAAAATGAATCTTAATGTGTCTTGAAGTAGTCTTGGGCAGTGTTTTGAACCCGTCTTGTAGTTGTCTTGTCTCTAGGTGTGTGTCCGTAGAGTGTTGGGTCTTGTCGAACCATTTAATGACCTCTTGTAAATTCTTGTAATGTGAAAAAATGTTGCAACTCTTTCCCTTTTTTTCTTTTCTCTTAGGACAACATGGTGGAGGGTTGGGGAGGTCATAATACCCCTCCCTACCTTTCCCACATGCATCGGTGGTGGCTAGTGCTCAAGGGAAACAAACCCTCATTTTCATCTAGTTGAGTTTTTGATGTTTAAGAGTGCCTAGGTCTTGTAGGCTATTCTAGGTGGTCCTTCAATGCTTGGTGTGTCCTAGAGGCCAATCCTTAACTATAGATTGCTTAGTAGCCTATCGTTCATATTGCATTGCAACACTTGTGATGAACAATGCCTAGAACAAACTCTATAACCAACATTAGACTAAGACACCAACATCTGCGCACTAATGTCCTTCTTAGGCACTAATGTCCTTCCTAGGCACTAGTGTCTAGGGTGGGTGTTGTAGCCCTCCCATACATTTGACAATGAGCATTTTTGGACCTCAAATGACAAAAAAAAGTGAACGAAAGTTGGTCCTCATGGAATTGGGAGTCTAGATAATTTTAGAACACATATGTATGTGTCATCATTGAAAATTTATGGCATCATTTGCATCGTTTTATGTGTCTTCGTACAAGATTGTCTAATTGTTGAGCCTAGGCTTAGGGAGATTGTTGGTATGTGGTGACTACTCATGCTATTAGGTTTAAGTTTTGGAAAATTTTGTTAGCTAATTTTTTCCCCAAAATCAATCAATAGGGCAAAGCCCCTCTTGCAGGGTCTAGGGGGACTATCACCTCGGTGGAGGTTCATGGGTAGAACCCATGATAGGGGTTTGAGGGCAACACCCCCAAAGAAATAATTGCCTATTATTTAATAAAAGGAGTCAACAATTATTGTGGTATGTAAATTTACCTTTGTAAACCACCAAAAAGAGTTGATAAATAAGTGGCTACAAAATGTGAAAAATCATTAGTTTGTATTTTGCTCTTCACTATATAATAAAAGAAAAGTAGATAGCCTTTTTCTCTATGGATGTAGCCCGCATCAAATGAACCACATTAAATCTACGTTATTGTGAATTGTTATTTTTGTGTCTTTTTTATTTTGTATTGTAATTTAAATATTGTTTATTTATTTGCTCTATCTAATTGCTAACAATTGGTATTAGAGTTGTGTATTTCGACCATTTGACAAGAGGTTTTAGATTCAAATAGGGGCAATGGTAGAAGAAGTCAAGTTTAAGGTTGAAAAGTTCAAATGTCAAAACTACCATCTATGGAAGATGCAAATGGAAGACTATTTATATCAAAAGGATCTTTTCTTACCATTGAGTGGAAAAGCAAAGAAGCCAACGACTATGACAAATCCAAAATGGGAGATTCTTGATAGAAAGGCACTTGGAACAATATGTTAATTCTTGGAAGCATTAGTGGCTTTCAATATATTTTAAAAAAATTGGTGACCTAATGTTGATATTGGATAAACTGTATGAAAAACTCTCAACTTCCAACAAGGCATTTCTTATAAAACATTTACTTAATATGGAGATGTTAGAAGGTGGGTTTGCTGCTAATCATTTAAATGAGTCTAACACGATCACTAGTCAATTAAGTACTGTAAAAGTAACCTTTGATCATCGGGGCTCTCTTGATTTTGTGCTCACTACTAGAATAACTTGGCCATGTATGTAAGAAATTTTGTTTGTGATTCAAGCACTTTAGAGTTTGATGATATTGTTGGTGATATCTTAGCAAGAAAATGTGACAAAAAAGTATAGGTAAGACATCAGGTAATGCTTTGACTATGGAGAACAAAGGAAGACAAAGGGACAGGGGAAGGAGCCCAACAAATTATACAAAATCTAAGAAGGGAAAATCCAAATCTAGAGTAAGATTGGAGTGTTGAAATTGTGGAAAAAAAGGACACCTAAAGAAAGATTGTTGGTCTTGAAAAGGAAAACAAGGAGATGGACAACACAAAATAGCAAGGAAGCAAATGTAGCAGGTGATGTGTTGCAAGACACTTTAATCCTTTCTTTAGACAATATTACCGATTCTTTGGTGTTAGACTTAGGGGCTTCATTTTATGCCACATCCCATAGGAAATATTTCCTAGACTATGTTCAAGGTGATTTTGGACAAGTTTATTTAGGTGATGATGAATCTTGCAAAATTGTTGGAAGGGTAAGATATATATAAAATTACCAAATAGAAACCAGTGATTGTTGAAAGAGGTGAACATGTTCCCGATTTGAGAAGAAATTTAATTTCAACAAGACAAATGGGAAGTGAAGGTTGCACATTTACATTTATAGACAATTCCTGGATGGTCACTAAATGCTCATTGATAATAGAAAAAGGAGAAAAGGTGGGTACATTATATTTATGTACTGGTAATTTTGATTTTAAATTTTTTTTTCCTAGCTTCCATAGGAACATATACATCATTATGACACAATAGGCTTGGGAACATAAGTGATGAGAGAATGAGAATTCTTCATTCAAGGAATTTATTGCAAGATTTGAAGTGAGTTGATTTGGATTTCTATAAAAGTTGTTTATGGAAAACAAAAGAGAGACAAATTTCTTAGAGTTCGCAGGGAAAAGAAGTGTGAAAAAATAGAGCTTTTGCATTCAGATGTATGGGGACTGGCTCAGGTATCATCTCTTGGTGGCTCTTATTATTATGTTACTATTTTTTATGATGCAATTAGAAAAGTTTGGGTTTATTTCATTTAAAAAAAAATCTAGTGTTTGATTGAGAATGAGATAAGAATGAAGTTGAAGCATCTTAGATTAGATAATGAAAGTGAATGTTGCATCAAAGAGTTTGATAGTTACTATTCATAAAAAGACATTCATAGACAAAAGATAGTTCCAATAACACCATAAGAGAATGGTGTGTCTAAAAGGATGAAAAGAACAATGATGGAGCATGCAAGGAGTATGAGATTGCATGCATGATTTCTATTACAATTTTGGGTGGATGCTATAGACATTGTTGTTTACTTAATAAATAAAGGACCTTCAAGTTTCCTAGATGGTGATAATCCAAAGGAGGCATGGACAGGTAAAAATTTAAATTGCCCATTTCTAAAAACTTATGGTTAAGAAGCATTTTTCCATATTGTCATAGAAAATAGAACATAGTTTGAGGAAAAACCCAAGAAGTGTACTTTTATTAGATATAGAGTTAATGATTTTGGTTATCATTTATGAGATTATGAAAATCACAAAAATCATTAGAGTAGAGATGTCATATTTAATGAGAAGGTCATGTATAAAGATTAGTTGCAAACAAAGAAACAAGATAAGGAAAACTTGTAAAAATGGTACCTAATGAAATCTTAGAAAATTAGTTCCAAAGGTGCCAAAAAATCAAAATATTCAACCACCAGAACTTGAGAGTAGGTACTGCAAACTCTTACAAGATGACCTGCCAAGATACATAGACCCATTGAATGATACTCTCCCTCATTATATTACGTATTGTTGATTGATTTTGGTTAACCTAAAAGTTATGAAGAATCCATGTAGGTAGAAACCAAAACGAAGTGGGAGCAATACATGAAATAGGATATGGACTTTTAATAAAAAACTAAACTTGAGACTTGGTTGAGATGCTTGAAGGTAAAAGAGCATTGCATAACAAATGGGTTTACAAGATGAAGGAAGAGGATGGAGAAAAAAAAAGGTACAGGGCAAGAATTGTTGTAAAGGGTTTTACATAGAAGAGGAGGTATAGATTTTGATGAAATATTTTCTTTTGTTGTTAAAATGACTTCAATCGAAACTATTCTAAGTTTTGTGGCTACAAAAAAATTTCATCTTGAACAATTAGATGTAGAGACAAATTTTCTCCATGGGGATTTGGAGGAAGAGATTTATATACAACAACCACAAGGATATGAGGTCAAAGGTAAGGAGGACTTAGTGTGTAGGTTAAAGAATAGTCTTTATGCACTAAAGCAAGCATCATAATAATGCTATTTGAAATTTGATAGTTTTATAGTTGAACAAGGTAATAACATATGTCATTCTAATAATTGTGTTTATTTTGGAAGATTGGATAATGGTAGCTATATTATCCTATTATTATATGTTGATGAAATTCTTGTTGTCAGATCTAATCTGCAACACATAAATGAGTTTAAACACAAATTAGCAAAGTCATTTTTTATGAAGAATTTGGGTGCAATAAAACAAATCCTTGGTATGATAATAACACCAGATAGGAAAAATTGCACATTAACATTGTTTGAAAGTGACTATATAGAGAAATTTTGGAAAAGATTTTAGATATAGGATGCAAAGCCAATTAGTACACCTTTACCCAATCATTTTAAATTGATAAAGGATATTTGTCCCAAGGCACGAGAGAAGATGGTCTACATCTCCGAAGTTCCATACTCTTCAATAGTCAGTAGCTTGATGTATGTCATGGTGTGGCCAAATATTACATATGCAGTGAGATTTGGGAGTAGGTATATGAACAATTTTGGAAAAGAGCATTGAAATACATTAAAATCAATTCTCAAGTTTTGAGAGGTACTACCACTTAGGTGTTATGTTTTGGAGGTCTCAACTCTACTCTACAAGGATATGTTGATTCATATTTGGCAAGTTATATTGATAGTAGGAGGAGCACCATAAGTATGTGTTTACTGTAGGTGGACCAATGTAATTGGTTGGATTTCATGATTTCAAAAGGTTGTTGCACTTTCAACAATAGAAGCAGAATATGTTGCTACTATAGAAGCTACTAAAGATATGATTTGGTTACAAAGGTTTATGTAGGAATTAGGAAAGCAATAGAGAATAACAAGTTGTATAGTGATAGTCAGAGTGTCTTTCATCTTGCAAAGAATCCAACCCTTCATTCTAAAACTAAACATATATAGCTTAGGTACCATTTCATACAATCAATTTTAGAGGATGGACAACTAAAGCTGGAAAAGATACACATTGGCTAAAATCCTATAGATATGTTAAAAAAGACAATAAGTCAAGAGAAACTGATTTTCTAGTTTTTATTGGCCTTCAAGCTCGATAACTGTGCAAATGAGAAACAAGCCAAGTCTCGATGTGTCAAACCAATGGGAGCTACAGGTGCAATAATGTTCATCCAAGATCAATCTCTATGTGGAATAGTGTTTGGTGTGGAGTTGACCATTCTCCAAGTGGGAGATTGTTGGTATGTATTGATTGGTCATGTTGCTAGGTTTAATTTTTAGTGAGTTTGTTAGCCACACTTTCCCCATAAATTAATTAATGAGGGAGTGCCCCCCTCCTATAGGGTTTAGGGAGACTATCCCCCTAGTGGGGGCCTTGTGGCCCAAGGGTGGAGCCCATAGTAGGGATATGGGGGTAACATATCTAGTGGGGGCCGCACCCTCAAAGAAAATATTGTCCATTGTTTAATAAATGAGTTGACCTTTGTTTTGGTGTGTAAATCGACCTTTGTAAACTACTAAAAAGACTTGGTAAATAATTAGATTGTAATTTGTACATTATTTAATAAACCAGTTGACTATTATTTTGGAATTCGTCGTAGGAAAGGAAATATATTCATTTGATGATGGATTTTTTAAATATCATCAAGTTAAGATCCATGAGAAAGATCCACCAAAAGTGATCTTTGCTGTGGAATGTGGATCCTTTATGTCTCTTGTCATACATTTAGTTTGAAAAATGCACCAACAATATTCAATCACATCATGGTCAATGCATTTAAAGACTTTATTCATGACTTCTTGATGATTGGATAGTATATGGGCTCATTAAAAATTACATCCAAAAACTTTACACTATGTTAGAAAGGTGCACAAACTTACAAATTTCACTAAATATCAAGAAATGTATTTTTGTGATACCTTTTGGTACACTTCGAGGGTACATTATATGCAAATAAGGATCAATGTTTGATCATATGAGGATTGCATCAATCATGAAACTACCTCCACTAAAGATAGTGCCTAAAGTAGAAAATTTCCCAAGCTATACTGGTTATCACCACAAATTCATCAGGGTACATGTGACAATTGTGATGCCATTAGAAAAATTACTCAAAAAAAATCTAAAAAATTCATCAATTGAATATAACAATGTCAACAACCCTTTAACATACTAAAACAAAATATAGCTAAAGCACCCATTCTAGTATTTCTAGATTGGAATGCCCCCTGTCATGTTCATGTTGATGCATTTATAGTTTCTATAGGAGCATTTCTCACACAACCCCATGACAACAAAGACCACCCATAGCCTTTGTCAACCACAAAATCTCTCAAGTTGAAAGAAATTATATTGCTACTAAATGAGAGGTCCTCGCAATGATGTATGCTCTTCTTAAATTCAAGCATTACCTCTTGTCTACACCATTTACCTTCTACATGAACCATGAACCACTAAAATACCTACTTAATAGGCCACTCCTACAAGGGAGAATATGTTTAGGAATTCAATTTTAACATCATGGTGAAACTAGGACTAAATAATCAAGGTATGGACTTCTCTCATTGATACAGGAGGTGTTATACTAGCCTGTTTATTTCACGTTCTATGTTAACCTCATATCCCTCTTTTACTATTGAGTCTAGGATGTAAATACAACAAATATAGAATACTTTGGACCTCAAAACTTCGGTCTATGTTCTCCCACTTTTCTTGCTAATAGGTAGGGTATGATAATGAGTTCACACATATTCTCATTCTTTCACAAGATTATAGTTTTTTCTTTTCCTCTTATATTTGAAAACTTAGATGATATTCCTTTTTCTTGTCTTTTTCCCATCCTTATCAGATTTGGAAACTATAAGATTATATATTATAGCCCTTTCATTCAATTCATCATATTGATTGATGTTATCATGAACTTTATTTTATGCTATTTCACTTATTACATATATACGTCTCTTTAGCATTTGTATCTCTCTCATGACTAACTCTATGATATTGTTTTGATATTTGATTATTTGTATTTACAGTTTCATTGTATCTAATTCTTACCCTAGATTCTATATTAACATCTAATTTGGAGATTATAACATTGCATACATCTTTAATCACTACAAAAGAAATGATCCAAAAGACCACATTTATACATAATTTTTAAAATTATGAAATGATTGTGCAAGCTAGATTCCTTTTAAAATCTTAAATTGAAGTGCAAATATGTGAATGAAATGTGAATAACTCTTGATTTTTTTAAAGCTCCTAGTGCAATTCTTTTATAATCAAAATAAATGTATTAATTCTTTTAAATACAACGAAATAGCCATAAATCACTTAAACATTTTATTTAATTAGTAAAAGTTAAACTATTCGCGCAAGACTTAAAATGGGTAGGAAAACAAGCTTTATACTAATTGTGAAGGAGACAAGGAGAAAGCATCATAGAAAAGAAGCAGATTTGGAATTTGTCACAGAGTCGTCTTCTTTTTTAGTAAAGACCCAGTCAGCATTATGAATCGAGATCATTTTCTGTAAAAAAATTGGGAATTCCATGCTTGAGGTGCCACCAAGTCAGCAAATGCAAGATTTGTTTCTTTAATTCAAACTCTGGCTGTACCTGGTAATGAGCTTCTCATTCTGTTCTAATCTCATATAATTGGCCTAAAAGTAATCTTCCAACAATGGCGACACCGGCCGTATCATTTCCATTGATGTTGCTTGTGAGACTTGGAGGAATAACTGTGGCGTTGCTGGTGCTTATTTGGGTGATGCACTTCCGCGGAGGCATGGCCTTGATCTCTGAGGACAAGAATCTCATTTTTAATGTAAGTCTTTTAACTTGCGCGTTGCTTTTGTGATTGTGAAAATATGTTTCTTGTGTGCCTTAGATTTTTTGTGGGTTCTCTCTGTGTGTATTTTGTGTGGTTTGGTTCGATGCAAATTTGACATCTGAGATCACTGAGGTCCCCCAAATGGTTCATTGGGTGCACATCGGGGTCAGAGGAAGCCCATCAGCAAGGTGGATTCTTTCCCCTTGGATATTGTTCATGTTCTGTGCCCTGGGTTTTGACTTTACGATCAAGACAACTATGTTTTCGCAATTTACTCGAGAAAAGGAAAGGGAGTGTTTCTGGTCATCCCAAGCTAGAGACACCAATTTGGTATATGCAATCCCTGAAGGGGATTGTTTTTCTATTTTGAGTATGATGCCCCTTATGGGATCTAAAGGGGATTTATTGCTTAATCCTCGTGATGGGTCCTACAGAAAAACCCAAGTTGTTGACAAGCTTAATGTATTATGTAAGTGATTTCAGAAGATTCTTGAACAACACATTGCAAAAAGTTTTTTTAAAAGAACCTTACATATTGTTCAAATTTTGAACTGTGTTTCGCGGTCATGGCCACAAGGGGATCTTTTTCTTAATCGTTATGATGGGTTCTTCAGGGGAACCCAAAACATTGACAAACTTAAACTATTATATGGATGGTACCAGAAGATTCTTGGAGCAACACACTGCGAAACATCACTCCAAAACAAAAACTTAGATATTGTTCAAATTTTGAACTCCTGATGTTGGAGCTCATGTTCAAGCTTATTATTAAACTCAAGATTGTCAATCCATCTACATCGAAAGAAAAAATGATCAACTGTTCTATATTTGCTATTGTTTCAGGGCTAAGTTCCATGTGCTCAAACAGAAGTGGACTAAATAAATCCTTATTGCGCATCCTCCATTACTGCTATTCCAGTTACTTTCATGAATATATGGTTTCCATCTACCCAACGGTTCAACCTTTAAGGGGACAATGTGAAAGCTTAAGCATTTTTTATGTCCTGAGCCACATCAAAGCTAAGTTTATGATCCTCACTGGCAGGGAAACCCTGTTGATGAACCATGCATCCTTACCTGTAGCTTACCAGCCCATTCCAAAATGTGGCACTTTTTACATTACTGCAATTCTAGTTACTTTCATGAGCATATGGTTTCCTTCTACCCAACTTTTCAAACCTTAAGGGGACAGTGTGAAAGCTTAAGCATTCTTTAAGTCCTGACCCACCAAAGCTAAGTTTATGGTCCTCACTGGCAGGGAAACCCTATTGATGAACCATAAATCCTTATGTGCAGCTTGCCATCCCATTACAAAATGTGGCAGTTTTGTAGGACACAAATGTTTTAGCATGTCTTTTGTTGGACTTGCTGAAGCTTGAGGTCAGTTTTGGTCACCTTTTCTGTTCATCGTGCTAATAAATATGAGATTCTTCTTATCTAATTGTTTGGATCTATCTGCTCCCAGGTACTATGATCCTCTGCATTGTTTCGGCATGTAGAAATAATATTATATGAAGACAAAGTTATGCAAGATGTTGTTCCTCTCCAAATTTAAACAATTAATAAATATCTCTTTAGATGTGGCCTTTCAACTCTTAGATGCATGCAGACGTAAGGGCTGTGGACTCCTGAAATGCACATATGCATATGCCCAGACATCCTTCATTTCTCAAGGTTTCAAAGGGCCTTTCCTATATGGAAACTAATCGAATATATAGAAATTTTAAGTACCAATCACGGCTCAATCAACCATACTTATATCAGTTAAATGAAGCTGATTACAAAGCTGACAATGATGACTTATTTGCTAAAAAGTAATCAGACTCGCAATGTTTCTTGTTTGCCATAAAAATGACAGTTGGAACAAACCTAGGCGGGACAACTTTTAACCTTGAGCATCTCTTTCAGAAATTATATGACCTCTAGCAGATATCTATATATATATATATATAGATATATATATATATTTGCTTTCTATGGCCTATTCTGAAAATTTGATTTGTAGTTTGATGAGAGATTGACTAAAGATGCAGGATTTTGATGATGAAGCGTTGATCTATTTTAAATTATTAATGTCCATTTCAAAGGGAATTGGGGAAGAAGGGAGCAGGGAAAATGTCCATTTACAGGATTTTCAGTTCTCCTATCACTGTGATTTCACTAATCAAATAACAAAGAGCAGAAGTCACTTCTTGCCATCATTATAATTTGTCACAGGAATTATGAGAGGCATAGGAGCAAGAACAGTGGGATCAGATGGCACGCATTTAGCAACCTGAACACTAACAAATTTCCCTCCCATGGAGGGTGTCAATTGTAGGAATGAATTTTCCACAGTCCATGAAGACAGAAGATAACAACAAGAGCTTTTGGATTCAACCGTGTAAGTTTTTTGCATCAACATTTTGGATCTCTAGTGAAATAGAGTTGGATTGCAAACTTAGCTTTATACATAGGTTGCAATTGCAATGAATTGAGGCTATAACAACAATGTTTTAAGAAGGTCAAGTCTACAATCTGCTTAGTAAGTTTTAAACTTTTTTTCTTAGCTTCTTGAGAAGCCTTTCTTTGTTTCCTCCCATGAAGGGTGTCAACTGTAGGAATGTGTTTTCCGCAGGCCATGAAGATAACAATTAGAGCTTTTGGATTCAATTGAGTGAGTTTTTTGCATCAACATTTCAGATTACACTCAATGATCCATCATCAAGATGAGGAGTGAAATGAGAGTTGGATTGCAAACTTACTGAGAGGATTGCAAACTTGGAGTTCCTAAAATGTTGCTACAACAGCCCCCCTTTCTTGTCTCTGCAACTGATATATGGAGTTGAGTTCACAATCCAACTTTCATTTCACTCCTCATCTCGATGATGGATCAGTAAGTGCAATTGAAAACATCAATGCAAAAAAATTACACAGTTGAATCCAAAAGATCTTATTGTCATCTTCATGGGCTGTGGAAAAGTCTTCCTACTATTGACAACCTTGATGACAGGGAATTCTGTTTCAAGCTTTTTGGAGGTTGAGGATAAAACTTACTTAGCAGATTGCAAGATTAGCCTTCCTAAAGCATTGCCATGACAGCCTCACTTTCCTGCCCTTGCAACCTATTTATGGAGCTAGGCTTGCAATCCAACTCCCATTTCACTCCTCATCTTGATGAAGGATCACTAAGTGTGATCTGAAACGTCAATGCCGAAAACTCACATAGTTGAATCCAAAAGCTCTTATTGTTATCTTCACGGACTGTGGAAAACTCATTCCTACAATTTGGGTCTTGTTACTTAGTATATATTTATACTTTGAGTTCTAGTTTGGCTCGGAGAAGCTTGTAAAATTGGGATCAGGGAGTTTCTAGCTTAACACAGACCCTTCTAGCAAGAGGACATAATTTGAATGCTTCGACCCTTCTAGCAAGAGGACATAATTTGAATGCTTCCTAATGTTGGGTCTTCCATTATTTGATTATTTAAGTTTATGAAGCAGTGTTTCTGTCTACTGTATTTTGTTTTGTTTTATTTCTTGCCTCATGTGATGATGTCGTCCATTTATTTGGATTTTAAGGTGATCTCTTTCTGTAATCTTTGGAGTTAGAATAATGTGCAATTATATGCTGAAACCAATTCCCTACTGTGAGCCAACGCAGTAATATTGTATGTCATGGTCTGTATTTTAGTGCTATTATAAGTTTACCTGTGTTAAGTGTGGCTTCAGGCATGATTTAGTAAGGAATGAATATGCTTAAAAACAGTTGAGATTCTCTTTCTTGCTGACCTGGTTTGTGTTAACTGCATCTTTGGAAGGGTATATAAATGTCAGTTGGAAATCTGGAATTCAATTGCTTGAGAGATCCCGCGTTTCTACTTCCTTTGAGAACAGTCCAATTAAAGGTGGATTTCAGCTAGTTTAGGAGGCAATCGTCATGAGCATTTTTCAAACTTGCATGGAAGTTGGGAAGGGTTGGATTGAATAGATTTTGTCCTCTTTCGAGCAGGGTTTGGTCAGTCTGATGTTGTATATCAAAATCCAACATTTTAGTTAAGCAAATATGATCTAGATTCTATATACATGAGCTATTCTGTCTATAACCTCCTGAAAACTGAGTCTGATACTAGTTTATTTGTACAAGGTCAAAATTATAAATGTTGTCCTATAATTTTATTCTTCTATGGTTGACTAATAATAATGATGCTAATAATCAGTCTCTAATATGTGGTGAAATTCCTCAACTAGATGCATTCTACAAATGATGGTGCAAAGCTAGGATTTCATTTTCTGTATAAATAGGGGCCTCATCTCTTGTAGCTGTAAGTTCAATCTGTCAACACAATTTCTCATTTAGAGAGCCTCTTGAAATAGTTTGCCTCCAACATTTGGACTTGCAGGTGCAGAACATCATTGTTGTGCAGCTTACTCTTTCTATTTTGGTAACTGCTTGTGCTCATGAGATTCTATTTTCTATTATCATTATCATTTCTGTTATGTTTCAGCATTGAACGAAAACATGGTTGTCATTGCTTTTGCATTTTCATAAGGCTGATTGCATCCACATGGTTGTATATAAATGTCAGTTGGAAATCTGGAACTCAATTGCTTGAGAGATCCCGCGTTTCTACTTCCTTTGGGAACAGTCCAATTAAAGGTGGATTTCAGCTAGTTTAGGAGGCAATCGTCATGAGCATTTTTTAAACTTGCATGGTAGTTGGGAAGAATTGGATTGAATAGATTTTATCCTCTTTTGAGCAGGGTTTGGTCAGTCTGATGTTGTATATCAAAATCCAACATTTTAGTTAAGCAAATATGATCTAGATTCTATATACATGAGCTATTCTGTCTATAACCTCCTGAAAATTGATTCTGATACTAGTTTATTTGTACAAGGTCAAAATTAGAAATGTTGTCCTATAATGTTATTCTTCTATGGTTGACTAATAATAGTGATGCTAATAATCAGTATCTAATATGCGGTGGAAATCCTCAACTGGATGCATTCTACAAATGATGGTGCAAAGCTAGGATTTCATTTTCTGTATAAATAGGGGCCTCATCTCTTGTAGCTGTAAGTTCAATCTGTCAACACAATTTCTCATTTAGGGAGCCTCTTGAAATAGTTTACCTCCAACATTGGGACTTGCAGGTGCAAAACATCCTTGTTGTGCAGATTACTCTTTCTATTTTGGTAACTGCTTGTGCTCATGAGATTCTATTTTCTATTATCATTATCATTTCTGTTATGTTTCAGCATTGAATGAAAACATGGTTGTCATTGCTTTTGCATTTTCATAAGGCTGATTGCATCCACATTTAAAGTAGGTAGCAACATCTTGTCTTCTTCACTTTTCAGTTTTCCCATTCATATGATTGATGTTTAGATTGTTAATTGAGTAGTGTCCTTACTGGTTTTGGAGTAGCTCTATTTCCTACCTTGGTCACCTCCATTGGAGAGGGTGATTTTTTGCTTTGTTTGCTTCAACGATGTTTTATCTCTTAAATTTCATTGTAGTCGGTATAGGGTAAAATCTTTTAATCGTCTATTTCTCTAACTTTAATTGGGTCTTCAAATTCTTAATTCTTTGTTTCTGTTCCCTCACCATTTTCTTTTAGTTGCATTTAATTCCTTAGGATCTTAGGTAACGAGGCCTGCTCTTTAAGGAAAATCTAAAAATTGCTTCTAGTACATTTGCTGGACTGGTATGGTTACACCTTTGTTAAACAGTAAATTCTTATCCAACAAACAGTAAAACCTGCGATTCAGTATGCATTTGCCAAACTCTGGAGGTTTTGTGAGTGATGATACACTAATAACTGATTGTGTTTTATCTTTCAAGAATCAAAAGTATATCACGACCAATGTTATCATACTGTCACCTCTGGGAAAATCCTTCTACACATATTTTGTATCATGAAGGGCACAGTATTTTGTGGAATACTGGGTTGTGGTTAATGCTTATCATAAATGGACAAGGCGAACTGATAAACTCATTGTTTTCTGTAGGTTCATCCAACATTGATGCTCATTGGATTCATACTGCTCAGTGGTGAAGGTAGGTTGTGATCATTCTATTATTTCCTTTAATTTCTAAAGATAATCCAAGATCAACCTTTAAGCACTTTTATATTTGGATTATGTAGCATTGATTTGTAGAACAAAAATGTTGCTTTGCCAGATAATTTGTTTGCAAAATGAGCTTCAACAGTATAAGGTTGGGGTAGTGAAGGACAGCTTTAATCACCACTTTAACATTTATAATGCTATGTTTATATTCAGGCATGTTAGCATACAAGACAGTTCCAGGAACCAAAAGTTATAAAAAAGCTGCGCATCTTGTTCTGCAAGCCGTTGCATTTATCATGGCCATTATAGGAATTTGGGCAGCTTACAAGTTTCATATTGATAAAGGAATTGACAATTTTTACAGTTTACATTCATGGCTTGGTGTGGCTTGTGTCATATTATTTGCTATCCAGGTATGTGAACATTTCAAATTCTTTGTGAGTTTTTACTTATTTTATCTGTGTTATTTATTAATAAACTATTTAGTTACTGTGTATTATGCCTGTCATGGTTAACATATGTTTTCCTTTTAAGTTTGTTTGTATCTGCGATATCTTTTGCAGTGGGCTGTTGGCTTTGCAACATTTTGGTACCCAGGTGGTAGTAGAAATGCCAGAGCTACCTTGTTGCCATGGCATGCATTTCTTGGGCTTTACATTTATGGATTAGCTGTGGCAACTGCTGAAACAGGGCTCTTAGAGAAGCTTACTTTTCTGCAAGGAAGTAATATAATTGCTAGATACTCATCAGAGGCTATATTGGTAAATTGCTTAGGACTAGTATTGGCTCTGCTCAGTGGTTGCGTAATTCTATCCACAATTTCACCCACAAATGGTAAGCGTGATGTCTTGAAGCAAGGTGATGTGTTGAGGACAACAGATCGATTGACTGGCCACACAAGTTAGGCAAAAATTCCAGTTTTATTGCAACCATGCATGTTTAGGAAACAATAAAAGATAAATGTTTCTTTGTATATGGTGCCATTAATATTCTTAATAATTTTTCCATATTTGATTTGTTTTTCCTATATTAGTCAGAGTTAAAAAATGGATTAGTTCAATAAGTTCGAAGTTGAGATCTATGGTTTGCACAGTCCCTTATACCCTTATATTAATAGAAAGGAATTTTTGGGAAAAAATAGCGTTAAGTAATCAATTGATGTTTCAGATTATATTTTGTGATCTATCATTACTGTTTTAATTAGTATTTCAGATTATATTCATGGTTCACCAGCAAAATAAATCTTGATGATGCATCATGGAATGCAATAAAAAATATAGATTAAAAATTTAGAATTTTTTCTCAAAAGCTCCTTGCTAATAAGTTCAATGACACGCACGCAGGTGCATACACACACAGAAAGTTTAAATGCTTTTGACCCAGAGCTGTGAACAGTGAGATCACAAATGGGGGACCTCATTCCCAATGTAACAATCAACAATAATATCATGGGATGTGGTTGAAAATTTTGATTGGAAATTTAGACATGGTTTTTACCAGAGATCTTTTCTAAAAAGTTTAAAGTTTCTAAAATAAATTTGTAAGCTATTATAGCCCAATGAACTACTAAAGCATAACTAAAGATATTCTCCATTTACACTTTCACTGTCCTGGCACGGTGACATCCTTTTACATTTTTGGCAGACAATTTACAGCCTTAAAATTGTGGTTTTTTAATCACCATGGAAGCATGGCCTCTTTTCATCCTATAATATAACAGGATTTTATTTGAAATCACTCATTTCCTTCCATTTTGGAGTAGGGCTCTTATATAAACTATGTAAATCTGGGCCAACAGTAGACCAGAGAGTTTTATAGAATTCATAAGAGAAGCCACCTAGCCCGGGATTTATCATCAGCCATCATATGCAAGGCTTGATGAGTTTCATCCAGAAAGAAATGGGAGTCACAAGCTCTCATTCAAGGCTTAGAAAGCTTACAAAGCACCACTTTAAGCCATGTTTTAAGGGCATTATCACGCAACGTATAAATTTGTAAACTTAATTGTTAATCATGTTTTGAAAATATGATATGCCAAGCAACTAGGAATGAATGTTAAACTTCGACATTGCAGGAATTGGTAGCATATCTCCACAAGATTGTACATGAGTTAGGGAATCTTGTTTAAATTTTATTTGGGCTCTATAGATGAGATTGGTAGTGTTTTTCTTTTAATATTCTATAGCTACCTCCATCTTACAAGAATTTTTCATGCTTGAACGTGGTCCATATTAATAAGTTCTTAGCCAAAACAATGATTTGAGTTGGATGGATTAGGGATTATCACCATGAAATGACCATTCAAATTTATTTCATTATTATAAACAAGTGGAGATTGGGTTTTTTTTTTCTTTTAATAATGTTACTGAATTGTGTTCAATGAAGGGGGTCGTTATTTCTTCAAGCATGCCAGACTTTTCATGAAGCCTTGGCATCTAGATTTTATTTCAATAACGGAACTCCCATCCAAAGTATCAGTTTGGATTCATTTATTTGCTTCACATGTGATTTTTTTGAAAAGATGAAATGCTTAAATTTTTTTTGGGTGATTCGAGTATTTGTTTAAGAATTTTACAGATTACTAATGATAATGCTCATATTTGTGTTGAATTGGATCTCAATAACTCTTTGCCAAAGGCTCCAAATATTTAGGTGAGAGATTTTGTTTGGTGTCAAACCCTTGATTTCGAAACCATTCCTTTCAAATGTCGGAAATGTTATCATTACAAACTTTTTTTTTCGAGATTACCTATAGCTCAAATCAAATGATTCTTCAAAGAAGATGCCACAAGAAGGTAAAAGGGAAAGCAACCGATTCAACAAAACAATCAAGGGTCTATTGTTGGTCCCTATAATATTGATGGTTTTACCATGGTTCATAGGAAAGGTAAATTTTGACCTCCTCCTCACCCTAAAGAAAATAAAACTAATGTTTGAAATGAAAATGAGTTTGTTATTCTTGGAGAAATGCCTTATAGATTTCAAGATGATCATAATGAAAACTAGGAGAAGATGGTAAAAAATCAAGGAAATGATGAAATAATGCTTGACCATGAAAGTCACGGTCAACTACATAGTACAAATCTTTTTAATAAGCAATAAGATAATTCTGTCCAAAATCTTCCACCTTTTGAAAAGTTTTAGATGTTCTTGAAGCCATTGCAAATGCCACTCATGCTCCATTGCTAAGTAAGCCTATTGTTTTTGCTCAAAACCTTATTTATTTCTAATAATTCTCAAACTCTTGAGAATTGGGAGACTCTTCTTGCCTTTGATAAGCTTGAACATATACCTAAAACCCTTGTTATGAACTTTGATAAACAAGATCATCTTTCATCTATGCATCCATAAGACAACTTGAAATCATAATCTTTCAAAGAAATAAGAAAAAAGATCCTTATGCTAAAGCTTTGGGTATTAAACAGATTCGAAATAGAAAACAAGGGACACAAGAGGTACTTACGACAGGGTGAAAAATTGGCCATGATAAATCCAAACTTCTAGGAGAATATATTTTGGCTTTAGGTCTCCTAAATCAATTGGATCCTTCCCTTACTCATCTATCTCAATCATGACTATTTCTTGGAATGTAAGAGGGCTTGGCAACAAATCGAGATAGAATGTTGTTAGAAGAATGCTTAAAGAAATGAATTCTTTTTTATTGTTAATTTTAGGAAAGTAAGCTTCCCAATGACTTCGCTAAAACAATTGGTTGTAGCATCGGTAGATATTGAGAAAGTATTGCTATTTCAATCTTTGGTCTATCTAGTGTTCTTCATTGTGCATGTGATTCTAGATTTTTTTTTCGAAAAAATTCTTGAGTTCCAATGGAGGTCTATCTCTAGAAGGGCTTCTTGCTTCTACTAATCGAAATGTTCTGGCTACTAATTGCTATGCTCCCCAATATTTTCAAGGTAAGATTAAACTTTAGGATGATTTGTAAATTCATAGAAAAGCTTTTCCCTAGGAATATACTTGGATTATTGGAGGTGATTTCAATACTGTGTTATCCCTTAATGATAAAAAAGTGGTCTTCCTACCTTTCCTTAGGGTTGTCTTCTTATGCAAAATGTTAATCATCTTCTCTTAATGGATATCACTTATAACAATGGTTCTTTTACTTGAACAATCGTAGAATTTGAGCTAAGTTATTGCAGAATGTTTGGATAATTTTTGGTTAGTGATTCTTGGCATTCTAATTGCTTGCAATTTGCTTCTTCCATCTCGGATAATGTTGGTTCATATCATTGGCTTGTAGCTTTGCATTGGGATGGATCTTCTAAGCCTCAAAATTCTCCTTTTAGATTTTAGCTCATGTGGTTAAAAGAAAGGGACTTGCAAGGAAAAATGAATGTAGTGTTAGGATAGTAAACCTAATCATGGTACAACTAAATATGATTTGTTCATGGAATTATTCTATGTTAAACAACTCAAACAATGGAGTTTTACTTCTTGTGGCTATCTTCTGCAAAGAAAAATAAACATTTTGAATAAGAAAGTGAAAATTCAAGGATGTATTCTTAAAAAGGTTGAGGTAAGTATTTTTTAACTTTGCATTCTAAATTTCAAAATATTTTGAAAAACACCACGCTTCAAAAGGAAATCATGTGGAGACAAAAATATTGTGCTAAATGGTTGTAGGCAAGGGATGGGAATTCTTCTTTTTCCCATCACTTTGTTGTTGCACAAAAATATGTTAATGCTTTCAAGGAAATTTACAGATAGGATGAGTCTAAATTAGTTTCAATCCAAGATATTCTATTATAGATCTTTTCTCACTTTGGCGAATTATTCAAAGCTCCCACCAACCTCTATGTTGATAACATGTGCATCATTTTGAATTGTATTTCTAATCATATATTTGCTCATGTAAATCCATTTTCATTGGACTTATTTCCATGGATGAGTTGGAGCAAGTTATTTAAAAAGATAAAACTCTTGGTCTAGATGGATTTCCTTTTAAGTTCTTTCATGCCTTTTGGGATATTTTTAGAGGCTTCTAAGGCACTGTGCACATCCAAACAAATGCTTGAATATCCTAATACCTCTTTTCTTTCTTTGATTCCTAAGATTGGATTCAATGGCTGATGGCTTGTTGTAACTCTCCTTCCTTTTATTGTGCTTATAAATGGTTATCCTTCTATTATTTGCCTCTTTGAAAGAGGATCGCATTAGGGTGACCTCTCCATATCTCATTATGGTTGGACATGTTTTTGAAGCATCTCAGGTGTTTTGGTTCAGTTTCTATCTATCTTATTGTGCATGGTTTAGATCCACTTTCTCAACTTCAGTTTGTGGATGACACTTGTTCGCTGGGACACTCGAGGAAGCCATGGCTCTTAGACAAGATCTTGATATTTATGCATTTGACCAATTTTTACTGATAAAAAAAGCCAGGTTAATATTCCTTTTACCATAGTGACCCTCACCTTCAAGGTCAAATTGCTAATGTTCTTCCTTTTTAGATTTCTTTTACACCTTTCAAGTATGTGGGCATCCCTATTTCCCCCACTTGCCTAAAAAAAAATGATTGGAATGTTATTTTAGATTCTATTTAGGGTCAATTCAATCATTGGACCCAAACTGTTGGAATATGTGCAAGAGTATGATGACATGAAGAGAACCGATATGGTGGTGTAAACTGGTATATGTGCAATAAGTGAAGCAGTATGCTTGTCCAAGTGAACCGGTATGATGTTGTGAACCGGAACCGGTATGTCAGAATGAGAACCGGTACATGGAATGCGGAAGGACTAGCGATTGGTAGTCTTAGCTTCAGGGTTTTCGGTTGAAGTGTTCCAAGCCTATGTGATTCAACCGATGACATTGTGTGATGAGTTAGCATTGTAATGGAGATCAGATCGTGTTGCCACGTCAGCCTCGTGCACGTGAAGGATCTTGCATGAAGGAGATTGATCCTATCTACCTCGGGAATGTGCGAAGTCTTTGCAAACGCAACGGATGCGTGATGGGTTATCGCCTCCATGTAGCGGTGAAGAACGAACGATGGAGAATGTCTTGAGATCTGTTCAAGACCGTTGTATTCAAATGCAAAGTGCTCAATGGTCAGGATTGAACTGATCAATTGCTTAACCTAAGTGTTTAGGGTTTAGGGTTTATGCTGCCGACCTATCTGTGTTCTATAAGGTCGATATTGTGTTTCATGTTGAGGCTGTTGGCAAATGTTGTTTGTGTATCTAAGTGCAGAGATACGCGATTCTTGGCAGACTAGATAAGAGGATTGATACTTGCATAGTGTGTGTGCAGAAGGAAAGAACTAAAGCGGATCTGCATTGGCATTGAGTCTTATTACCAGATCATTGTAATACCTGTTGAACGTTAACTACTTCAACAGTTTAACCGGGTAGCTTTAACCGGCTTGCTGTAAATCCTTTAACAGGGTGACTCGAAGCCATTGAGTTCATAAATATCCTTTAACAAGGTAACCTCTAAGAGGGTTTAACCCTTAACCGGGTATTCTAGCCATCCCTTAACCGGGTGATCCCTAACAAGATCGGTTCCTAATAGAACCTGTTGTAACAGTCTTTAACCAGACTAGGCTTCTAACAAAGCGGACTTCTAAAGAGTTCAAAATAGCTTGTCGGTATTCATCCTCACCGTGGTTTTTCCCAGTTGGGTTTCCACGTGAAAAATATGTGTGTCATATGTGATGTATTTTTCATGTGATGCTTTGTTGTTTTCTGTCAAGCGGTGAATCATGTCGATCTAGCAAGTTATTATATTTCTGATGATAGATTATCTGTTTATGCATAAGGACAAAGTGGAAATGAGGAAGTAGGTTGTAAGGAAAGCTAAGAAGATTGACTGGTTCATGTCTTTCACAGTTGCACTATGTTTAACCGGTAGTAGTCTGGTTTGGATTGGTGTTAGGGATTGCCAATAGTTTACAGTCTGCAATCAAACCGGTTCAGGAGAAGTTTTTGTGCCTGTACTGATTCACACACCCCCCCCCCCCCCCGTCTCTCAGTACCGGTTTGGTACTCACTTTTCATCATTGAGTTATCAATTGGTATCAGAGCATCCTCCAGGTCCTCTGTGTTGTAAGCTTAACTGCTTGAGGGAAAGATCCTATTGTAATGATGAAGAGGGAAGGTCCAAAGTTCAACAAAGATAACTTTAAAATATGGAAGGACAAAATGAAGATATACATCAGAAGCATGGGTGCTCAACATTGGAGCTATGTTGAGAACGTTTATGTTATCCCTACCAGTACTCTCACTGATGACCAAAAGAGAGAGATTCAGAAGAATGGGCAAGTCATGGAAGCCCTAATCAGTAGCTTATCTGACATTGAGTTTATTGATGTCCAGGATAAAGACAATCCCAAAGAAGTATGGGATACTCTTGAGAATATCTATGGAGGTGATGAGCATGTAAAACAAGCTAAGGAAGAAAGCCTTAGAGGGAAGTTTGAAGACATGCAGATGGTTGAAGGTGAGACCATTCAAGAATAAGGAATACGATCAAAACCGTTGTTGGAGATATCAAAAGTGCAGGTGGTAAAATGGAAGATTCCACTGTTGTCAGCAAAGTTTTGAGATCCTTATTACCGGTCTATGCAATAAGGGTTGCTGCTATTCAGGAGTTGAGATCAATAGACAAGACTAAGGTATCCCTAGACTCCATCATTGCAAAGTTGACAGCCTATGAGCTAAATAGTTTTGATGGTAGTGTTCAAAAGGCCAAATCAACTTTTAGAGCATCTGTTGCACCATCTAGAAAAGGAAAAGAAGCAAGCACCAACGGTGAACCAAGACATAGCAGAGAAATGGATGATGAGGAGATTCTAATGGAATTTGAAGCTCTTCTTGCCAAGAGACTTCCTAAGGGAACTGTCAAATACAGAGGTAAGCTTCCTTTGAAATGCTTTTCTTGTAACCGGATAGGACACATCGCTATAAACTGTCCTAATGGTGATAGCAAGGGCAAACCGAAAAGGTTCAAGAAATTCAAAGGAGGAAACCAGAGAAACTGTTTTGTAGCAGTTGATGAAGGTGTCACGGATGAGGAATCAGAAGATGAAGAAAATGAAGATATTGTGTTTGTTGCAGTCAAGGAGGATGTGTTAGACAGGAAGGCTCTTATCTCCCGCTTTGATAATTCCAATGAGTGGATTATTGACAGTGGTTTCTCTCACCATATGACTGGTGACCGGAGCAAGTTTATATCCCTGGAAGAGTATGATGGTGGTGTGGTTCGTTTTGGTAATGATGCACCATGTATGGTCAAACGCGGAGGGTCCATCTCTCTAAATGGAAAGAGCAGTGCTGACAATGTGTATTGGGTGGAAGGTCTCAGACACAATCTATTGAGTGTTGCCGAGCTGAATGACGGTGGACTCACTCTGGAATTCAAAAATGGAGTCTACAAAATCAAAGGAAAGAATGGTGAATTGATGGCCACCGGTATGCAGACCCAAGGTAACTTATTTCAGCTGAATGCAAATATAAGTACATGTCTTATGACTAAGTTTGATGATAGCTGGATATGGCATAAGAGACTCTGCCATGTAAACTTTGATAACATTGTGAAGGCCAGTAAGACCAAGGCAGTTAGAGGATTACCTGTGCTAAGCAAACCGGAAAATCCTTTGTGCAGAGAATGTCAACTGGGGAAAATGTCTTCCTCAACCTTCAAAGGTAAATCTTTCACTGTTGACAATTTACTTGATCTTGTGCATACTGATTTGTGTGGTCCTATGAAAACTAGGAGTGTGCAAGGAGATAGGTATTTTATGATTCGAACAGATGATTGCTCAAGAATGATGTGGGTCACATTCTTGAAGGACAAATCTGAAGCTTTTGGAAAGTTCAAAGCCTTTAGAGCACTGGTAGAAAAGGAAAGCGGTAGAAGAATCAAATGCCTTAGAACTGATCAAGGAGGGGAATTCACTTCCGGTGAATTCAACAAATATTGTGAAGAGAATGGAATCAAGAGGCAACTGTCTACCCCCCAGACTCCACAGTAGAATGGCTTAGCAGAGAGGAACAACCAGACTGTGGTTGAAGCGGCTAGAACTATGCTGATCCAAGAAAAAGTTGCTCACACCTTTTGGAGAGAAGCGGTGAGCACTGCAGTCTACACAATGAACCGGGTACTCATCAAGAAAGGAAAGGATAAGAATCCTTATGAGTACTGAACCGGTAAGACACCAGTGGTAAGCTACTTCAGAGCACGTTTGGTAGTAAATGTTATATCAAGAGGAGTGAACATCAGAGCAAGTTTGATGCTAAATGTGATGAGGGAATATTCCTAGGGTATTCCACTAAGAGCAAAGCTCTCAAATGTTTCAACAATAGGACTCAGAGAATTGTTGAAAGCATCAATGTTAGGGTTGATGAAAACTCTAATAAATCAGAGGAAACCGATAGAGAGCATGTAGGAGATGAATTGGTAGTAACCTTCTGGGAACCGGTTGCAAATTTGCCCAGTACGAGCAACTGTGCTCCTACACCGGTAGATGCTGATGAAGATGAGGATGATGAAGAAAAGCAAGAGGAAGCTGTTAAGAATATACCTAGGTATGTCAAACTCAATCATGATCCAAAGCAGATCATAGGAGACAAAGATGCATAAATTCTTACAAGAAGAAAGGTCAAAGAAAGCTCATGTGTGATCTCTGAATTTGAGCTTAAATCATTCAAAGAGGCACATAAAGATGAAGACTGGATCAAGGAAATGGAGGAGGAACTTGACCAGATAGAAAAGAATGGTACATGGTTTTTGGTACCCAGACCAGAGCATAAAAATGTCATTGGAACCAATTGGGTTTCAGAAATAAGCTAAATGAGGATGGAACAGTGGTAAGGAACAAAACCAAACTAGTATGTAAAGGATATGCCCAAGAAGAAGGAGAAGACTATGGTGAAACCTTTGCTCCAGTAGCAAGATTGGAAGGAGTTCGTATGCTTCTTGCATATGAAACTTTTAAAGGATTCAAGGTATACCAAATGGATGTAAAATCTGCATTTTTAAATGGAATACTTGAAGAGGAAGTGTATATAGAGCAACCAGATGGGTTTTCTCTATCAGAAGACAGTGACATGGTGTGTAGGCTACATAAAGCCTTATATGGACTGAAGCAGGCACCAAGAGCATGGTATGAACGCTTGTACTCTCATCTTGAGAAGATAGGATTTGAAAGAACAAGTGAAGATAGCAATATCTCCTTGAAATCAGAAGGAGATCAGATTCTGATCTGTGAAGTATTTGTTGATGACATAATCTTTGGTGGAGATGATAGGATGAGTCATGACTTTGCAGATGAGATGAAAAAGGAGTTTGAAATGTCAATCATAGGGGAAATTAAGATCTTCATTGGACTGCAGATTCAACAAATGAAAAATGGAGTCTTTATTACTTAGTCCAAGTATGTCAAAGAGGTTTTGAAGACCTTTGGCATGGAAGACAGTAAACCGGTTGGTACACCAATGGTGACCGGTTGTAAACTATCAAAAGATGATGACTCAACATTGGTAAATGAGAAGGAGTATCGATCTATGATTGGTAAGTTGCATTATGTAGTGCACAATAGACCGGACATTGCACATGCAGTGGGTATTACCGCTCGGTTTCAACAAAGCCCAAGAGAATCCCACTTGGTAGCAGTCAGGCGGATTCTTAGATATCTGAAGGGAACTATTGACTATGGGTTATGGTATCCATACAATAATGAGTTCAACCTGAAAGTGTTCAAAAATGTTGATTGGGCTGGTAATGTAGATGATCGGAAGAGCACAACCGGTGGTGCATTCTTTCTCGGTGGTAGACTGGTCTCATGGATGAGTAAAAAGCAAAGTTGTATCTCTCAGTGTACAATAGAAGTGGAGTATGTTGCAGCTTTTATGAACTGTACCCAGACTATTTGGATGAAGCATGTATTGAATGACTTCAAAGTTCCTGTATCTGAACTAGTAAGTATATTCTGTGACAATACAAGTGCAATTAACATTTCCAAGAATCCAGTTTTACATGCTAGAACCAAGCACTTTGAACTCAAGTATCATTTCTTGAGGGAAAAGGTCCAGAACAAAGAGGTGGTATTGGAACATGTTTCCAGTAAGAAGCAGTTAGCAGACATATTCACCAAGCCTCTACCGAAGGCTACTTTTACCTATCTAAGAGGTGAGTTAGGGGTGTTGCCCCTTCAAGAGGTAATCTAAAGGTTTGTGCTCCACATTAGTCAGATCTTACTTTGCTATATCTTCTCAGGATTGATGTGTTGAAGGATGCTACTCCTCAGGGGGAACAGCGTAGTGGAATAAGGAAGCTTGTGCCTCCACTTTGGCATTGTTGTCAAAAGGGGAGAAGATGTGAAGTGGAAAAGATATCTGCAGTATTAAGGAGAAGATGTGATGCAAAAAGAGTGATATCTTTGTATATTTCCATCAATGCCAAAGGGGGAGATTGTTGGCATATGTGGAAGAGTATGATGACACGATGATATTGTATGTTGTCATTGATGTCAATATGCTGAGAAGTGAACTAGTATATTGAAGTTAAGCAACTGGCAAAGAGAACTGGTATATGTGCAATAAGTGAAGCAGTATACTTGTCCAAGTGAACCGGGATGATGTTGTGAACTGGAACCGGTATGTCGGAATGAGAACCGGTACATGGAATGTGGAAGGACTACCGGTTGGTAGTCTTAGCTTCAAGGTTTCCAGTTGAAGTGTTCCAAGCCTGTGTGATTCAACCGATGACATTGTGTGATGAGTTAGCATTGTAATGGAGATCAGATCATGTTGCCACATCAGCCTCGTGCACGTGAAGGATCTTGCATGAAGGAGATTGATCCTATCTACCTCGGGAATGTGTGAAGTCTTTGCAAACATAGCGAACGCGTGATGGGTTATCGCCTCCATGAAGCGGTGAAGAGCAAACGATGGAGAATGCCTTGAGATCTGTTCAAGACTGTTGTATTCAAATGCAAAGTGCTTAATGGTCAGGATTGAACCGATCAATTGCTTAACCTAAGTGTTTAGGGTTTAGGGTTTATGCTGCCGACCTATCTGTGTTCTATAAGGTCGATGTTGTGCTTCATGTTGAGGTTGTTGGCAAATGTTGTGTGTGTATCTAAGTGCAGAGATACATGATTCTTGCCAGACCATATAGTGTGTGTGCAGAAGGAAGGAACTAAAGCGGATCTGCATTGGCATTGAGTGCTATTACCAGATCATTGTAATACCTGTTGATCTTTAACTACTTCAACAGTTGGAAAATCCCTTAACCGGGTAGCTTTAACCAACTTGTTGTAAATCCTTTAACAGGGTGACTCAAAGCCATTGAGTTCATAAAATCCATAACAAGGTAACCTCTAACAAGGTTTAACCCTTAACCGGGTATTCTAGCCATCCCTTAACCGAGTGATCCCTAACAGGATCGGTTCCTAACAGAACCTGTTGTAACAATCTTTAACTGGACTAGGCTTCTAACAGAGCGGACTTCTAAAGAGTTCAAAACAGCTTGTGGGTATTCATCCCCACCGTGGTTTTTCCCAGTTGGGTTTCCACGTGAAAAATATGTGTGTCATATGTGATGTCTTTTTCATGTGATGCTTTGTTGTTTTCTGTCAAGCGGTGAATCATGTTGATCTAGCAAGTTATTATATTTCTGATGATAGATTATCTATTTATGCATAAGGACAAAGTGGAAATGAGGAAGTAGGTTGTGTGGAAAGTTAAGAAGATTGACCGGTTCATGTCTTTCACAGTTGCACTGTGTTTAACCAGTAGTAGTCTGGTTTGGACTGGTGTTAGGGATTGCTAGTAGTTTACAGTCTGCAATCAAACCGGTTCAAGAGAAGTTTTTGTGCCTGTATTGATTCACCCCCCCCACTCTCAGTACCGGTTTGGTACTCACTTTTCATCATTGAGTTATCACAAACATCTTTCTTTGGCTAGTCATATATTCCTTAAAGCATAATTTTGGCTCTTCCAAATTACAAATTTGGATCTTGGGGCTCCAAAAGGTATTTTGCATGCTTTGGATTGTAAAATGTAGAAGTTTCATTGGGAAGGAATTCAAATAAGAAGAATTGGCATTTGGTTAATAGGGATAAAATTTGGTAGCTTAAATATAGGGGTTGTTTAGGTATGAGATCTTCCCTCCTTAATAATATAGCTCTTGTTGTAAATTATATTGGAAATGGTATGTGGAGGAATATTCATTATGGGGAAGAATTATTTTTCTCAAGTATTTTCATCCAGATAATCATTCCTTTATCCCTATGATGTTGATCTTTGATAGAGGATCTCAAATATGGACAATTTTGAATTTAGGTAGTAGTTTAATTGAATTTTGCCTCTTTTCGATTGTGGGGAAGGGCGATCATGCTCTTTTTTGGGATGATGCTTTGGACCAATAAAGCCCTCTTTTTATGGAATTTCTTGACCTCCTTGATTTAAAAAGTAAATGTGTTGAAGTTGGTTGGAGTCATGTTTATGATTTGTAGTATATTGTCATACAAGAGGTTGTAAGAATTTGGAAATAGAAACCTAAAGATATTTGGTTGCACTAGAAATTCCCTTATCTTATTGATTGACTAGATTATATTTTAATTTCTCAAAAAGTCTCCTTATTGAGTCATTCATATTTCATTTTATGGGGTGTTATGTATTTTGGTATCTACACATCACATAATAGTTATAAAACTCTTCTAGCCAAGAACTTGGAAGTGTAAAATTCTAAGCTCTAGAAATGTATTTTGCATCCTAAATGTTGGCCTAAGGTGAATTTTTTCATGTAGTTTGCAACTCTTGATAAATTTCTTTATTATGATAATCTTCAAAAACATGGGATGACACCTTCTCTTGGATGGTCCTTTTACCACTTTCCTTCATTGATTATGGTTTGATTTGATAGGTATTTCATGGAGTAATAGTATATCCAAGACTTTCTTGTTAATCATTTGTGTCGTTTGAAGCTCAAAGACATTAATTTGTTGCATGATATTGGTCTTTCTCCAGTTTGCTAGAATATCTAATGGGAACACAATCAACAAATTTTTAATGATACTATTAGGCATGTATGTTAGGTTTGGGGTAGAATAATGACTAATTTGAAAGGTACATGTCAAGTTTGGATTCAAGATTATCAAGTGAGTTCTTGATGGGAATTTAGAGTGTTGATGGGACTTGGTATTTTAGTGACTTCTCCTTCATCTACTTATTCCAACAGTCCTCATGATCTTGTATTGTATGTAGTTTCTGGATTAGATTGTGTGAGAATTTTTAACCATCACAATCCTCAAATTACTAAATGGGCTCATCCTCCTATGGGCTTTGTTAAATTTAATGTTAATGGAGCTTGAAAAGGAAATCTTGAAAATTCTGGTATGGATAGTTTTTTGTGTCCACTTTAGTACCCATCCCCTTAGCATTTGCGTAGGCTCATTTTAGCCCTTTTCCTCTCAAGATGCTTAAAATCCCTTTTCAGTAACCACCTTTTTGTGTCACTTTTGTATTAACCATGCATTTTTCTCATCTCCCTCCATTTTATAGCATGATTTGTCTAAACGCTAGCGTGTCACACAAACATCCATGTGTAGCACTAGCATCCCATTATTTTTAATTGTTCAAAAGACATTTTCAAGCATTTCCACTTGTCACCTTGTCAAGTCTGAGAAAACAACTCAAAATGGTTTGAAGCAACACATCATCCCCTTCCTTTTCTCCCTCTTCTTCATTTCAAAAATTTTATTTATACAATCTCTCTTGGATCTCTCATCCACTTGGCTCTCATTTTTCTATCTTGCACTCTCAAGCTCACACACAACTCTCTATAGCTTGCTACAACACTGTTACATTATTATCTCAAAGCTCTCTTATTCTATTGGCTTTATCAAGCCTATTAGATAATATAACTATATTATCACAAGTATCTTTGAGGATCTTGGGGATTATGATATCCTTTATCAAATCATTCATATTTTTATCTTTTATCTATCCATCTAGCTATGGTGGAGATAGAAACACCAAAGAAATGACTAGACTAAGGCAAGTCGCCAAATAGCTCTCAAACAATTTTGCTTTCTTTTATGTGTGTGGGTATTTAGAAGATATATAGTTGCACAAAGGTTTTCAAGTGTCTTCTTTCTTGTTGATTAATTTCTATTGTTTATTTAAAGTAGTTTAAATCTTGTTTTTCAGTTTATTCTTTTATATTATGTTATTTCTAGTATTTGTCAAGATTTCTCATTCAAGAGTCTTGCAACTTAGATGGATTGGAGAGTTGGGTCTTTATCATTTTATGAGCATTGTTTATTTTTGGTTTGTATGATATGATAGTGCTATGTGTAGATGCTAGTGTGTCATACTGGCATCCTTGGCCAAGATGCTCAAATTTCTATCACAAATTCTTTGTTGTCCACATTTTTATTTATGTAATCAAAAGCTCATTTTTATTGTTCCATTTTTATATATTTTCAATAATTTATTTCCGTTTAGAAACTTTAATTAATAAAACTTAATCTAAATCTATGTATAAAGTTTATTCTCAAAGGAACATAGCTTTCCTTTTGCAAAGCCAAATTTCCTAAATTACAATGCAAAGATAAGAAATTAAAAAAAAAACATACAAACATCTCCAATCATAAAGGGAAATAACTTTATAAATGGGGATGTATAACAATGTTATTCTCTTTTAGATTTTGAAATGGCTCCTCCCGCTCGCCCTTGCTTGAACGTTGTTGCAGCTCTACATATTCCGTCTAGTGCCCCTGTACCCACACCCTCTGCTTTTCCTCCCCTTCCCCCTCGCATGGAAGCCGATGGTTCTCCTACCTCGGTTGGTGGAGCTTCTTCTTTCCTTGGGATGTCGACTATTGGGTTTGCTGCTTTGTACATAGTCCATGCATGGACAATGCTCACCCTTTTGTGTTCAAAGTTGTCCCGGTTGCTATGGCATGGCCTGCTATGGTGGATGGTTCGAGTCCCCTTGTTGGTGGTTCTACCCTTGTGGTGGGTGATTCGAGCCCTCCCCCCCTGTGGATGTCCTTCTAGATGGTGTTGCTATTGTGGATCATGTTGCTCCACTTTATAGTGATGTTGTTACTGATGACAACATTGTTGCGGGTGCTAAGGTTTAGTCTAGACCTCCTTTTGCTGGCAAGCGTAACTTTTTTTGTGTGGCTAGATCTGCTGCCCATTCTCCCAAGAAGGGGGTTCATCTTCTCCCCTGTGCCAAGTCCTCCCCTGTGGTGGTTTGCGGATAGGATGTTGTGGACAATATTGGGTTCTACTAATGTTGTGCTTTGGTGTGCAGATTTTCTAGGTTATGGCCTTCGTTGTTGGACCTCCATTGATGGGTGAGCGACTCTTGGAAGCTTTTGGTTGCTTATAATATTGAGCTCTTTCCTTGTGCTAAAGGCTTTTTCAATACTTCTTTTATGTCTTCGTTTGACTGTGATCTAGTTTTGGGCAGGTTTTGGGCTTGGGGATCTCTCTCTCTCTCTCTCTCTCTCTCTCTCTCTCTCTCTCTCTCTCTCTCTCTCTGTGTGTGTGTGTGTGTGTGTGTGTGTGTGTGTGTGTGTGTGTGTGTGTGTGTGTGTGTGTGTGTTAAGCCTTGGAAAAATTCTATTAACCCTCTTATCGAACCACTTAATGTGCGTTCGGTTTGGGTTGACCTTCTGAATCTTCCCCTTCATTTTTGGGAACATTCTTGCTATGAGGCTATTGCTAGCTCTATTGACCACTTCTTGAAGATTGATGATGCCACATCTTAAATGGACCACTCCACCTTTGCTCGAATTTTAGTCGATATTGACATCTCTTCGCCTCTCCTAGGGGATGTGGTTCTTATGGTTAGGGATAAGCCTTAGACTCAACTGTTGGATTTTGAGGGCCTCCCCGTCCATTGTCAGAAGTGCTTCTCTACAAGTCATTTGGCTTTGGATTGCACTATTTCGCGTCACAAGGGTGCTGCTACTTGGTCGAAGGATGCTACAATTGATCACTTGACTATCTTTGCTTCTGATTCTGACTCAGTTGGCTCCTCTCAGGAGGATGATGATGTGCCTATTATTGTTATTGATGTTGTTGTCGATGTCACTGTTGTGGCCTCTTCCGTCCCTATGGATTTAACTCCTCTTGCTCCAATTTTGCTGCCATGTTCTTCTCCTACCGATCTTGTTTTTGTTTCTCCTCCTGATGTTGTTCCTTTGCAACAACCTATCGTGGTTCTGCAACAACCCGTTGTTGCTCTGCAACAACACTCTACTAGTGCCATTGATTGTAACCCTTCAAGGTCCTCCCTGCTAGACCTCTCTCTTGATGGTCCTAATGATAGTATTGCCTGGACTATGGTTTGATGTAGGCAAAAGGGAAAGTCCTCCTCCCTCCCCTAAACCCCTCCTTGTCAAGGCTCAGGTGTTTCCCCCCCTTCATTGAGGTGGGTTTAGGTAGTTGTTGGTTTGACAAGCTTTTTCCTTTTCACCTGTCCAACCTCATTTTTGGGGGGGCTTGATTCCCTGTTTGTTGTATCTCTTACTAGCCGAGGGTTGTTGTTTTATGGGTCAACACCCTTGTTCTTGCTGCTATTTTAATAAAAAATATTGTTATTATAATGTCATAATATATTATGAAGTGTTTTGGATGAGCCAATGAAGGGAAATGGAACATCCCAGAAAGCCATATGAGATCAGTATGCTCTACAGTATCATGTGGTTTATTTAAAACAAATTACAACATGTTGATACAAGCACATACTATTATGTCATAAAAGCGGAAACAAACATAGTTGATTTCCCACGATTAAAACCTTAGAGGAAAGTGATTGCAATTTAAAAATCTAGGAAAATTTTAGTAGCATTGCGGCATACAAATTTCATACATCATAATCATGAAAAAAGAAGAACGAGACAGAAGAGAGAACACAAATATACATGGGGAAAACTCTTTCGGTTAAAAAACCCCTCTCTCCAAAACATCGAGCCAATGTATTATTGAGCAACAAGTTACAATACATTTACAGGCTCTAAGCCTTTACATGGAGGTTTACATCTTGTTCCATCCTAGAGAAAAATAGGTAGTGTAACCCTTGTAATAATGAACTCCTCTCCTCTCTTAAATCGGCTAAGACATCAACATATAAATAGAGCTCAACACAAAGAGGTAGGTGCCCATGGTTTTGAAAACCATCTTCAACACCTAAGAGGTAAGTTATGCCATAAACAATATCTTGCTAATCCCATGACACATTACTCATAGCAACTTCCAAGGCAACAACACCTATCTCATCCATAACAATCATCTTGCTAAGTACAATGTAAGTACAACATAGAAATTACTATGACCAAGAATAGGCACCTTCCTTACCTCACACCAATTGTCAAAAGTGAACTCCACCATAAATGCCAATAGCTAAAATACAACTCCAATACATAATAGAAGCTGAAAACCATGACTCATAGGAAATTACCAAATCGATTTCCACTCCAACATAGCATCTTCCAAGTGGGTACCAACTTCCTAGAAAATAAGGAATATGCCATTTCACAACCTGCCATGTAGGATGCCACCTCACCAGGAGTTCCCACAAATTGAATGACAACTTAGGAAGTTTATATCTTAGAATAAATCAATTAGGCAACAATTAAGTAATTTGGCATGTTAGGACTCTAAGGTTGAGACACCTTAATCCCAACAACCAACACATCATGACATATTCTTTGAGAAGCCAATGGTAGATTCTATAATTATTAATTTCTTTGACAAGCCAATAGTAGATTCTATAAGTGTTAATTTTAATGTATTTTGCCTCATGTAGAACATAAGAATGCCTCCAACTAATGTTAATTTTAGTGTATATATATACATATTAGATAAAAGATGCTAAGCACTTGTAATTATGATAAAGTAAAAGATTTTATGCATTAGAACTGTCCTCATAGTACAAATACAAAATACCAAACATACTTTTCGTGCAAAATGTGGAATCTGGACAAGCAATGATTCGACAATGAACAACAACACCACCTAGGAAGGGTGAACAATACACTGACAACATAAAAGTGCATGAAGTAGTGAATGAGAAACTTGTAGCTTTTCAACCAACTTGAAAATAGTTTTGAGAATTTACATCTCCATTGTAAAGTCTCTTTGGAAGGCCTATATTATGATATTTTTTTGTATTAAGTAATAGAATCACAAAGCTCATTTTTTGCTCATTTGAGCATCCACGTTACATGAGACAAATACAACCAATGGAAGACCAAGAGTCACAACTTAGAATTATACACAAAGGTGTCCCTCATGGGAGTTGAACTTGAGTCTCCACATTGAGAACTCAATGCTTTAACCAACTAAGCTCAACCCCTTGGACTATATTATGATATTTGATAATTTTGACTATTGTTAATATATATTTTTATTATTTTTGAAAATTGTTAGTCTTTTATTTTAGTAAGGATGTTGATGTTTTCAAATGTATTCATGAGAATGGTTGAATATGTCTTTTAAATAACGTGAACAACAAAAACTATGATATTCTTTAATATATATCATTTATCATGATTTTTTATTTCATCAAAATATTATTTTCAATTTTTTTTGGTTAATTTACAAATTTTCAAAATTTGAAATTAATAGGAAAAATAACAATCAATCATAAGTAATAGGCAAGAAAAACTAAAATTAACTTCTAATTTTCAAGAGTACTTAGCAAGAAAAGATAAACCTAGGTTCTAATGTTGAGTAGTTCATTAAAAATCATGGGTGGGAAAAATTTAAGGAAAATTGGGGGAGTGGTGGCATCACCACCTACCCGAGTGACATGTAGAGTAGCTACACCTAGCAATATGCAAAGAAAATACAAGTTGTCTATTGTCAAGGTTAATGTGTTAGATGTGCTAGATGTTGTAGGAAGATAGACATGTTGTAAGACCAATTTGCTCCCAGTGACATGTAGAGTAGCTACACCTAGCAATATGCAAAGAAAATACAAGTTGTCTATTGTCAAGGTTAATGCGTTAGATGTGTTAGATGTTGTACGAAGATAGACATGTTGTAAGACCAATTTGCTCCCTCTTTTGAGTCCCCATTTCTAGTGCACTTGTATTATTTTCAATCTGTTATGGTAAACCCTTTTGGTTCATTTCTTTGGACTTCAAAGATTGCACAACACATACAAATTGGATTTGTTGAAGAGGCTTTAGAAACTGCCAAACCAATATAATTAGTAGGTGTAAAGCCAAATTTTATGATCTTTTCTAGCATTCTCTTGACTTGTGTTGGGACAAGAGGTTTGGATCAAGGTATGGACATCCACCAAAGCATAATCTAAGAGAATTTTTTGTTAGACATCACAATAGGTTTTATTTTAAATGCATTAATTTTGTGGTTAATTTTCAATTTATTTAAATATCTAAAAGAAAATGGTAATTAATAATTATATTAAATAAATTTAAATTATTTAATAAATATTAAAAAGTGGAGAGAAACAAATGATTTTGGAAGAAAATGAAATTAATTTGAAATGAGTGATAAATGAAATTAAATAAATTTAAAAATTTATTTAATTAAAATAATATCATTATTCGATTAAATAATTTAAAGAAATTAATTAATTGTGGGACTTATAGTAGAAATTAAATTTAATTAAACAATTAAAGATCATTTAATTAAATTTAATAATCGCAATTAATTAAATAATAAGATTATTTAATTAATATTAGAGAGAGAATGTTTCATAATGAATTGATTGTGAAATTAGAGGAATAAAGGTCAATTTGGAAGAATGAAGACAAAACAATTAAATAATTGAGATTATTTAATTATCAAGGAGAACAAAACTTAATAGAATTGGCGTTGCAAAGCGTGGGACAATTTTACGTGTCTACAATACTTTTCAACTATTTAAATCCCTTGCTTCTCATTCAATCATGTGCTTCTTCTAACAAGTAATGTTCAACACTATATTTGTAACACTAAGTGACTTGACCATTGCATACCTACTTTAAGCTTAAATAATTTTAGTTAATAAAAATTATTGTAGCACCATTGTTGGGGACAATTCATCTTGCTTCCACAACTCCTCCTTTCAAAGGAAACACTAGTAATTGATTTATTAAAAAATCGATCATCATTTCCATTTAAGAATACATGTCAAACTTCAAAAAAATCTAGCCTCACAAAATTATAAAGAACTTAAAATGATTTTGTAGGCACCAACCCACAATAATTACAACCCAAGAAGGAGACACCAATCCCCAGTCAAATTTGCAAGCACTAACCTATAGGAGATGCCAATCACCTAATCCAAATAACTGAGCATCAACACAGATTATGAGGCACAAACCTCAATTACAAACAAGATATAGGAAATACAAAAGATATGTCATGTGGAGGTCTTCCAAACTCAACTTTAATTATTTGTATGATTTGACCTGCTTCAAAACAATCTCACAGTGTGTACAAGATATGCATCTTAGTTCACACACTTCATTACACCTACACTTCTTTTTATTGAGTATACAATTTGCACAACATCTACCTCTACAACCACACATTGGAATGAAACTGATTGACATTATATATGCATTACAATATTATTTATGCCTTCATGTCGACCTATAAGTTATTTACAATGTCCTTAAGTTGGCCAAAAGTACATTCCTTAAACCAAACACGTTACACTAGGATAAGATCATGCTTCGTGTTCCCCATATTGAACTCAACTGGTCTCAAACTACCTTCACATGGTTCCTCTAGTTGGCACAAATTACCTTCCTCTAGCACATTCACTAGAACCTTCTACAAAGTTAATGAACTAACATTGACATGAACATTCATTCATCTCTAATTTTCTAAATATAGGAGCCATACCTTTGAAACTCTAGAGTACTTACTAGTCTTTGTGTATAGCCTACCTTATCTTTGAAACCACTATCCAGAATACTTCACTATCATAAAATGCAACATCGTAAACATCGATAGTACAACTGGATACACATACAATCTGTGGACAATAGATTGTAGAAACTCAATGCAAACACTTCCAATCCATTGTAGATACATTACACATATAGGAACCATGTGTTGGTGTTGAAAATAAGCCATGCCTGGACTAATGATGGACTTGTCTAAGAGGGGTCAGTAGCTCAGTGGTAGAGCACTCCAACAACATATGGAAGGTCCTAGGTTCGAGTCCCAACTAGTCCATTTGTCAACATGGTATCAGAGCCAAGTCCAGGCTAGGAGCCCCAAGCACACGAGAGGTGTGGCTTAAGGGGGGGTGTTGGTGTTGGAAATAAGCCACACTAAGAGGGGCTAGTAGCTCAATGATAGAGCACTCCAACAACATATGGAAGGTCCTAGGTTCGAGTCCTAGCTGGTCCATGTCTCAACACCATGGACATGGACAAAGTTATATCTTGATATCTAAGATACTAGAGGTTCACTAAATCATACTTATATTTCAAGTGATTGACCATATCGATAATTTGTTTGAGACACACAAAAATTAGATCCGTTCATGAATCTTTCATTACAAAATGAAAAATTTCAAATTAAATTATAATTAAAAATACTAATTTTTAATATAAAATTGATAATAATTTTATTTTTTTTAATAGATCAAACGTCAAAAATAGATTAAAATAAGATAATTATTTATCACTTCTAATAGAAATAAAATATTTAATTAGACCATACCTTTCAACTATTTAAATCCCTTGCTTCCCGTTCAATCATGTGCTTCCTCTAACAATCTATATCTGTAACGCTCAGTGAGTTGACCATTACATATCTACTTTAAGCTTAATAAAAATTATTATGCAGGCACCATTGCTGGGGACGGTTCATCTCACTTCCACAGCTCCTCCTTGCAAAGGAAACACCAGTAACTGAATTCTTTAAAAAATCCTCCATCATTGCCATTTAAGAACAAAAGTCAAACCTTAAACAAATCCAGCACTTCCTTTTAGAAAATTTGACTGTCAAAAATCTCCCACACATGGCCTCTCCAATATAATATTAAGATCCAGTAGTTTCTTTACGAGAAATCATAATCAAGAAACACGTGATCATCATTGCCTTAAATTTGCATTTAGAACTAAACCCACCTTATATCTCAATCAATTCATTCAAACCCACTTGAATTCCAGAAGAAAATATGCAAAAATCTTGTATCTGCATGGAATCTGGTTTGAAACAAGTGGAGTCTAAACACATGGTTATGTTTAAGCCTGAAACAAAATCTCACTTTGATTCAGGATGTTATTATTTTAATGGTGTAAAGAGAATCCCACGCACTCCTCCTCCTAGACGGATGGAGGGGCGCCATAGCCGGCGAGTCTGAAGCATACAGCTCATACCCATTAATGTTTTCATTTTTCTCTTTCTCTTCATCTTCAAAAACGCTGCACGAGTGTTTGATTGCAGATTTAGAGTGGAGAAATCAAGAAATACAATTGTTTCTCAAGTTTAATTGTGGGGTTACAGTGCTGTTAGTTATATGGGGAAAGAGTAACAAATGGGCGATGGCCTCTGCATTTGCCTTCCATTGAATTCAGGTACACGGAATTTCATTCACCCACATTCTTGATCTGCACATTAGTCGAAGCGCCAATCTTCTTTTTAATTTGTCCCCATGTGAAAATTCCATGCCTGCCTTGCCTTTCAAGTTAAGTGCAGTAAAACTTTATCTCAGATGAGCAAATCTAATATAGAAATTAAGTCTGAGGAGCGATTCAGATTTTATGTCTACAGTACAACTTGTCTTTTTTCCTGATACGGTGCAGATTTGTAGGAGGATAAAAGTCATTTGTTGTCTTTTGACTCCTAGATTTTTGTAATTCCTAAGCGATCGATGCGAATACAAGGAATGCTTGCGTTCTCTTAAATTTGTCTCTGTGTCAGAAAAAGGAAAACTGCATTAAGTGCTTTTCATTTCACCCCAAGTCCTAAATTGTCTGTGTGAAGAAAGGAAAGGCCTAAATTTATTGTGATTAACAATGGTGGATTGACTGTCACTCGATCACTTTTTTTTTCAGGTTGCATTGTAACTTGAAGACGACTGCAACATTTCACAATAACAGACTGTAAATCAGGAAACTTCCAATTGGGATTTTCCTGTTTTGGTTAGTGCTTCACATTAAGATGAGTCCAGAGAACTGGCAAATCAAGCCTGTCTCAGCATTACATACAGCACATATGATATCAGAATATTCTGGGATGGCTCTCAACAACCTGGTGATGCAATCAGATTCTGCTTTTAGTGGGAATTCCATTGTTGCGGGTATCAGATCAGATTTCAATGGTGCAGCTGGCTCCAACTATTTGTCCACCTTGATATCTAATATACATTCTGCAGACCCTACACAGAAGCAGGATATGCAACATCTAGCCAATCCATATCTGCAACATCATGATAATAATTATAGTTCCAATCAAGTGTTCCACATAGATTCCTCTGAGCAATCCCAGGGATCAGTAGACTGCTTTTCTAATTCCCAAATTTATCCCTTTGATGGCCCACTGTTCCAGAGCTTGATCTGCAGCAATGGCGAAGCTTTAGAGCTAAGTAGTCCTTCACAGTCAACCGGGCTAGTAAATATGAAAGATGCAGCAGGAGTAGAAGCACAGTTGAAGACTCCAGTGGATCATATGCCAAGGCATCTGTACAACTATTCTGATGATTTTGCATGTGAGAACATGTTAGCTCAAGACCCAGGCATGGCAATCGGATTCAATTCTCAGAATGTACTTGCTTGGCCATCTCAGTCTTCCATTAATACAGATGAGAAAAGTTGTGGCCAAATTCATTATACAAACAGCTCTGTTCCAAACCAACAACTGCAATTGCCCCTCAAGCGCTCTTGCACGGTAAGTCCTGTCCTCTCACTATTCATCGTACTTCAAATCTTCTATCGTATCGATCGATCCAATGGGCAGTCCTGTGACATAGCCTGCTAGTTTTATACTTGAAGTTCATAACATTTTTCAATTTTGTTTTCAAAAATTAAACTTTATGAACTGATTTGCAGATAAATATAGAAGATGACATCCAACCCTGCACTAAAAAAATGATTTCTTGGTCTTCTCCGGGCAGCTCATGTAATTCAGTGCAATCCAAGTCTCCTAAACTGAAGTCGGCCCGAGCCAGGCAGGGTAGTGCAATGGATCCTCAAAGTGTGGCTGCTAGAGTAAGCTCCTCAACTCAAACAATTTAATTTTTTATTGAAAAAACAAAAAAATGTCTCAAATTCTATAAAACCAAGTGTCTGATATGAATCACAATTCATAATTTATGCTCATGATGATGGATAGATCATGTGCTGAGTCATATATTGACGATAGATTATGGGAAGTGATTCAAATGTCGATTGAAAAATATATACACACTTCTTATCAAAAGTTTGTATCTATTATTCATGAACTTTACCATCAAATAGATTATGGGTTTATGATATGAAACATCAAAGTTTCAGTTTAACAGGTTTTTTTTTCAATTCTCATTCCAGTCTTATTCACTGTGAAAACCTAAAACATCTAAATGATGTAACAAGCTAAACAGTGCAATAAAGTTCTATGCTATTCCCATGCTTCGATTTACAATTATCATGAAATCTGTGTCATGTCACATCAACTCATTCATATTATGGCTTTGATTTCAGCTTAGAAGAGAGCGTATCAGTGAAAGGCTCAAGATTTTGCAGGACCTTGTACCAAACGGATCTAAGGTATTTTTAACTAGAACACTATAGATAAAAAAGATTTGATGCTGTCGCAGTTCATAATGATGAGAAGTAGCCATAAATTTCCAGTCCATCTCAAAAATAAACCATCTAACAGGATCCAAACCTGAATGATTTTATTCTTTCACCTATAATTATTACCGAAAATCTTGTTCAAACGTTAATTGTGACCCCATCTGCAATCTGCTACAATGTTTCTGTAACGCTCATAATCTTGTGAATATTGCTTTTTGCAGTTTGATTTGGTTACCATGTTGGAGAAAGCCATCAATTACGTAAAGTTTTTGCAGCTTCAAGTCAAGGTACGTTCTTGGCAATTATTCTTAAAATAGAAACCTTTAACAGATCAGTATCAAGTACTTCCAGTTTCTCCAATCCACAGTATTAATAAAGCAACTTTTGGAAATTTTGTTAAGAAGCTTTCAAAAACTGTATGACTGTTGAGCCATTTAATATTTAATTAGAGTGACAGTTATGTATAGACTATCATGGAGATGAAGATGAATAAAAACAATCCATTCTAAGTAAGGAGGGAAAAATAAATCATATAAAAATGTGTATCTTTCCATTTCAATCATTTAGGGGAAGAATATCAGCAGTCGTTATAGCTAACTTTGCACACCCACGGTTTTTAAATGGTACATCGATTTGGATGATTTTTTTAAGGTTGATTATTATTGTGGCTTCTGGGTAGTAATGATACACGTTGTGGGATCCATTATCACACAACGGTCAAAAAGTGGTCATTTCAAATTGTTGCCTGATACCTACTGAAAAATAACTGTGCACTACAACCACCTAAAAAATGGCTAATACTTATGCACAAATGCCTCAGCAGTCGTACACTATGGATACCAATAAAGCTGCAAAACTTCTCCAATTAAAGTCCAAAAATTCTAACTATGGTATAAAGTAGGCGGCTATTGGTAAATTATGTGAATTTTATTAATGGACTTTTAGTTATCACATTTTTGGTTTCTTTAAAGTTATTAATTGAAAGATTGGATGATCAAAGAATGAACGCAATTGAAACATGAGTGATAACTTCAATACTCTTCCTGTATTATTGTTCGAATATTTATCAATTCGAAATGTTGATTTCTCTTAGCTCTTTTCGAAGCAATGCTATTCTCTCACCACAATAATTACTATGTTAAGAGCATGTCATGAGATGTGAACTTAATATACAGAGACATATAAGATGAATTCAATTTGCTGATTCATTTTTCTGATTTGCAGGTGCTTACAACAGATGAATACTGGCCAAAGAAGGATAACAGTACAGCTGCTATAGTTAAAATGCAAGATGTGATTCAAGAAATTGCTTCAACAAGGTCATTAGCAGAGATAGAGGGCATGATCTCCATGGAGAAGAAAAATAAAAACTTGGAGACCAATTAGCCTCAAAAGATCATGTGTGCAGCATAAAAACACTAATGATTACTGAATTCAGCTACACATTTCAAAAGGTGGTCATCCATGCAGTGATAGAAGAGAATATATATATAAACTAAGCCTATCAAAGAATCTGCCCAATCCACCACACCCCAAACTCAACATTGCCCTCAGCTGCTGCTTGTAAAAGCAATTCTGATACAGCTACTTGTCTAAAAATCGACATTTGCTGCCCAGATTTTGAATATAAGAACTTCCAAAAATTTTGAATAATTTTTGTGGGTCTTTACAAGATTCTTAATAAGAAACAGTTTGAATAGCCCGAGTTGTTTGTTAATTTACATAAATTAACCAACAACTCACAGACTATTTACTAATCAGATCGAGAAAAAAATCCAAAATTTTATGTTGAGAATAATCTGACATAAATTGGACTGAAAATAAGATATGAATGCATGAGTTGTAACTACTGACACGCCCTGTTGTATCGTTTTGGGGGAGCAACTTCTTACCTGGATTAATAAGATTCAGACAGTAATATATGATGATTTGGTTCTTCTTACAGCGTAAATGCAGCCATTTATTACTACTCCACATGCAATTGCATGTGCATGTGCAAACGTAATAATAATAATACTTTTGCAAAGTCTGAATCTTCGCCGGATTGTATGACTTTGGGCTTTGGTAAAGCACCAGTCCAATAATTTCTTCCAGTTTGATAATTCAACCCTCACAATTTCTTTTGACATGTGTGATCTGTTCATCATACAGATCTTGACTTAGGTTTTTTTTAAATCATCGATTTTGTTTATGATTTTAAAAAGAATTGAAGCTAAGCTTATGAAATTCAATTTAGATCTGCAACTCATGGCCAGCCTCCCCAGGTGGGATTACAATATGATTCGTCAATGGAGTCATCAATGAATCTGAAACAAATTGTCGATATTTAATTCTGATTTAGGAACATGAAGGCCCATATTTTAATAGTTTGAACTTAAAAAACTGTTAGAACTTAATGTTTTTAATTAAATCAAATTTTTAATTTGTATAATTTCATTATAATATGCCTTTTGATTTAGGTGTACATATATAATTGACACAATAAAATATGGAGGTGATAGATATGTTTCATATAAAATTTTAAATAAAATTTAACAAGTTAATTAGAAAAACAAATATTTAAATATAAAAATCATCATTCATTCAAGGGTTAAGAGATACTTGAAAAAAGTTTTTTCAAAAACAATTGTGTAACTAAATTTTAATTGCATCTCTCGATAGAATCTAGAAATTACAGGTGTTGGCTACTTAATAAGGGATAGTGTATGAAGTTTTTTTTATTGTTGGTTCTCGACTTTTGGAATCAAACTTCAATAATAAAGTGGAATGGCAAGTACTTATAGTTGGTCTTATCTTGGCAAATAAAGAAGGCTTCAAGGAGTTCGAGGTGGAGGGGATTCACTTGTTGTCATTATTGTTCTTAAGAGAGGTAGAAGTCCCATTCTAAGGATGAATTCATATTTGAAGGAAGTAAAAATGTGTTAGATAACTTCTAAGACATATTTTCTTTCACTATTTCAAAGAAAAAATGTTGCAATTGATATCCTACATAACAAAGGTGTTGATATAATATTATAATCGTTATTTTAAATAAAATATACCCATGAAAGGGATGCTCTAATTGGATTTGCTAATGATTAAAGTTATTGCATATCCTTGATCTCCTTTGGTGATGGATGGATTGGCAATCATTAATGTTGAAGGACGTTGCATGGTTTTGCTCATTATTTTCAAGTGTGGTTGCTTTTATTTCATATGTTGTTGGGTACACAAGTAGTCATGAGAAGTTGTGTCCAAGGCTATGTGGCTTGTAATAGATTTGTTGATCTATAGTGTTATGGCAATCATTTATTGATCATCTACTAGGTCTAACTCATCATCTTCAACACCTAAAACATCCTATGAGTAGAAAATTGTGTGTGAAAATTAAAATGATTGAAATGAAAACTAACAATCTAAGTAAGACACAACATCAACCACACTCATGATAAGAACACTTTAAGAAGGAAAAATAGATTAATAAAAGCAAGCAATAAATACGCAAACCAATAATGTTTATATGAAATAGGGTTGGGGGTCTAGCTTGATTGGCGAGAGCTTCTAGTAGTGAAGCATGAGGTCACGAGGTCTAGTCTCCCCTCAACCCACGTGGTACCACAATACGTGTCGCACCAGGCGCCAACGTCACTTTTCACGTTAAAAAGTTTATCCAACGCACTGCATTTCTGCAGTATATATATATATATATATATATATATATATATATTCAATTAAATTAATTAATCAAATTTAAGTGTCTACACATCCTAACTCAATTGAAAAGTGACAATTTGTTTGAGTGATAGCCTCATTCATCTTCTTCTCCTTACCTCATAGTCCTCAACATAGTTTACCCAATAATCCTCAAATTGTGGGATGTGGTGGAAAGTTGGACCAATTGAAGGCCATTCTTCAAAAAATCTTTGTTGTCAAAGGGAAATCTCATTTCATAGAACTATATAGAATATTTTTATCACACCACTTTCAATATTAAGTGCATTAGATTGTGACTTGCACATGAATAGAATCCAAGGCCTATAGGGAATTGGATACCTAACTTTATCTTTAGCATACTTAGGTACCTTATATGGTAAAGCATCAAAACCCCTAGAATTGTGATGTAACTAAATCTTTATAATTAGATGAAATGATTGTCATATAGATTAATCAACTAGATTGCCTTAAGTGAGATTATTTGACCCAAATCACCTTGAATTTCTCTTACAAATCTCATAGTGAATGCATTGTTCACTATTCAGAACATTCTATAATTGTGACCCAATCAAAATTGAGTGTAATAATCATAAATTTGGATATTTATATAATATACTTTTTTAGGGTGGAGTCTTGTCCACTGCCTAATGCAAGCTAGGGAATGGAATAAGTATAAAGGCATATAGAAAAGAATATTCAAAGGAAAGGTGACTATCATAAAATGTAATCACTCACTATTAATTGATGCCCAATCCAAGTATTGTTCCCTAACAATAATTATTTGGATGAAGAACATCCAATTTTCAAAATTGTGAGTATTTTCATTACCTTGTATAGCAGAACAACCATATTTTGTAATCACCCACTATTTCAAAATTTGTATAGCAAAACAACCATATTTGAGATCTCCTCTACAAAATGGGAACTATGTAGTCTATTAAGTAACTATGATTGACCTTTCTTTGAAGTAGCAAACCATTCCCTACAAATCACATTGTTGTATCTTCCCTTCTTTTCATTAAATCTCTAGTGACACAATAAAAAATAAAGTCTGCATAAACTTCCCTTTTTAGAAGATAGAAGCATCCAGTACATGTATCCCTATTTATGGTGATGTGTATGTCATTATAATTTGTTTTGATCTCTCTTACATTTGGTTCATAATGATTAACACATTCCAAACCTAAGTCAGTGCATTGGACAACCATAGGGAAAATTGTGGCCTATAGAAGATCACTTTCTACCATTCACTAAGTGATTGAGGGTTTGTTATCCTTATTTATCCTTTCCCAGAAATTGTTTAAATTCACATGCTCTAGTTGGATATCACTAATTAATCTAGCATTGTGTTCACTAGGTTTGATAGATGGTCACACCCGAAATGTGTATATTTCATGATGGCTAAATTAATCTAAGACATGGGTGCTTTACGTTTTGGATGAATTTGGGCAAATTTTTTATAAGAAAGATGCATTTTTCACCATGAAAAATACTCAAAAGTTCCTCTTTTTGACACAATACTTATGCAGGGTGAAGTCCTTAACATTACCTAGTGCAAGCCAGGGCACATAATAAGTATGAAGAAATAGAGAAAGACTTATTCAAATGGAAGTCAAAGATCATAGATTGCAATTGCCCACCTATAATTGATGCCTGATCCAAGTATTCTTTCCTAACCGTGAGATTTTGCCAAGATCAAGAGGCAATGGAAAGCACAAATAAGAGAGACAAAATATATGATAGAAATAAACTGTATTCTATCAAGATGAAAATACTAATCAACTAGATCATCAATCGATACATACAATTAATATGAGCCTGCTTATATAGGCAAGGCTATATGGATATGTGAACACACAAACATGACATGTGGCTCAATAAGAAACAAGGGTAGGTAGGAAATAGGTATGAGTATGTAGGAGAAACAATATAATATTCCACATGAGGTGGATCACCCACTGAATGTGGAGTGTAACAACAAGATCACACCGTAAAAGGTGGAAATTCTCCTACACACACTATCCCAATGTGGCACAAACACCCAAGTGTCTCATACCCAAACTACTATGAAATGCATGTACCTAAGTAAACTTAAGTAAGGTGTAATAATATCCAAGATGAATAATTATTTACACCAACAACAATAATTATTTGGATGAAGAAGAACATCTAATCTTCAAAATCGTGAGCATTTTCATTACCTTTCAATCTATGTAGAAGAACAACCAAATATAAGATCTCCTCTACACAATGGAACCTATATAGTCTTTTAGGTAACTATGATTTACCTTCCTCTGGAGCAACAAACCACTCCCTAGAAATCTCATTTATGTATTGTCCCTTCTTTTCACTAAACTCAGGTGAGACATAAAGAAATTAAAGTATGCATAAACTTCCCTTTTTGGTAGATTAAAGCATCCACTGGTGGCATATCTATTTATGGTGATGAGTAGGTCATTATCATTCGTTTTGATCTCTCTTCTATCTCGCTCATAATGATTGATACACTCCAAAACTAGGTCATTGCATTGGACTACCACATGGAAACCTACCACCTTTAGGAGACCACTTTCTAGCATTTGTTGAGTAATTAGGGGTCTATTAGATCCTTGTTTACTCTTTACCAAAAATCATTCAAGTTCACATACCCTAGTTGGGGAGACCAATTTTCAGTATTGTACTCGTTAGGTTTGATAGATTCTCGTACCCCAAATATTTGTATTTCGTGATGGCTAAGCTAAAATAGGGGGTGCTCTTATTTCTAGAAAAATTTGGGTAGAGTTTTGCCAAGAAATATGTGTTTTACACCACAAAAAAGACTCAAACTCCTCTTTTTGACTCAATATTGTAACTAGAAGATTGAGAGAAATTATGCACCTTGAATTTAGCTAAAATTCAGTGTCTTCACCTTAAATTTTACTTTGTGGTTATCGATCTTACCATCTACAATTTTTCTCGTTGTGCTCTCCAAAACCCTCCATGAATTGTATTACAAGAACTTGCAAAAATGATTTACTTTAGTCATTTTACTCCTTTAAATACTTCAACATTTAATTCTCTTAACTCTATTAGTGAGCATTAATGATGGTAAGTAAGCTTTTCTTTGGTGTCAATATTCCAAAACCAATGATATAAACGAGAGAGTGGCCTTTTGATAGTTTTTTGAAACCTTTTCGGGGTCCCACAAGGGTTTTGAAAACCTATTTTTGCTTTTACCTTCTTAGAAATCCCTTGTGAATTATCACTGTGAAAAGGAAACAAAGTTGTGAGTTTTGGATTGGATGTTGTCAAAGTTTTGAGAACCATTCAAGGCAAAGACTTCCCAAAGTTTTCATTTATGAGTCAGATTCCATCAAGGTTGTGAGAACCTTATCAGGCCCTGACGATGGGTCAAAAACTGTTCATAAAGGCTAACAAAAAATTAAGTATAAGTTTTGAATTTTTCATAGAGACTTCTTTGAAAAAACTTTGAAAGTTGTCATAAAATGACATGGTTGTGGAAATCGTGTCAGATCTTGACATAGTTTCAAAAACTAGAGTAAAACTCGACATGAGGAAATACTTGAAGACCTTTTGAATGAAAAACTTTGAGTGGGACTTAAGTGAGTTTTGACAACTTCATTGAAAATCAAGAGGGTTGTTGAAACCTTCGATGATTGCAAAACCACTTGAAAAGACTGAAATCAAAGAAACTTTTGAGTGTTGAAGGTTTTACCAAGGCACAATAGGGTTTTAGAAACTCAACAAAGGTCGATAGAGTTTTAAAAACCTTAGAAATTTCTTTTTCAATCAATAAATGAGTTTTCCAGAGTGACCAAAACCAAGGCAATGATATCGAATAAGAAACTCAATATTAGTTAAAGTCACACGAGTTGGACAAAATCATACCACCTGGAGTAAGTTGAAGGTGACTTTTATCCTATATTTCAAGGTTAGTAGCTTTCAATCATTCCAAATCTTCGTTTAAAGATTCAATTCAATATTTGAATATATAAATTTCTTTAAAAATTAAAATTGACATCATAATAAAATTTAGATAAAGCTCAATCCCTCTTTCTTTTATTTATGTATCCCAATATCTTGAATTCTAACTATTAAATTGATTTTAAAATATAATTGTATTAATTTCATCAGATTTCCACAATCCATAAGTTTAAAAAGTATTTCCTTCTGGGTTTGGTTGTGTGTCTTTTTTTGCATCAACATTTTGGATCACACTCTATGATCCATCATCAGGATGTAAGAGAGTGCAAAGTTTTAAAGAATTATGCCAGCATTTTAACTAGGAGCATCCTTGGTTCAAAATTGTTCTATAGGAAATTTGAGTATTTCAATATCTATGACAAAAAAATGGAGTATTCTAAAATGCCCTCCCCCACAAAAAAATAAAAATAAAAAATTGTGCACCTACCTAAGCTTATTTAAGTTTGAAGGCACACAACCGCAATCATTTAAGTTTCAAGTTGACTAAACATACTTCAGATGGAGTGTCCTTGGTTCAAAATTATTATATAATTGTATTGCTTACATAATCATTTTACTTCGTATAGCTTCATAACAAAGCGAAGAGACATTCTAGTCCATAATTACAATACATTCTATACTAGCACTTGCACCCCAATGAGGTGCAACAGTTACAATATATTGGAGGACAATCAATAGTTGGAAGAAATGAGCATTGCCTTTGTTAGAAAAAAATTTTGGAATACAATTGAGTTGTTCTTGAAATGTGGGAGAAAACTGAATATTTAAGAATATGATCATCACCAATGGTAGTGATCAGTGTCCCTAAAAAGCTTGTAATGTGAGTACAATAGAAGACAATCTTTGTGTAATAGTGTGGCCAAAGAAGTAGGAGTACCTTGATAAATTCCTTTGTGTCGTATCTCATATTCATGTTACACCAATATGTCCATGCATCGATTGCAATTTTAAGTATATGTTACTGTAATTTGTTTGAAGAGGGTTTGTTTCCTCAAGATTAGAAAGAAAAGTTGTTTTACAATCTTGATATCATTCCAGTCATTCAAGTAATTAGGTTCCATCTAGATCCCATAAGAACAAGAACCTCACTCTTGCAATTCGATCTCTATGTCAAAAAAGAACGAAATCATATGATAACAATCCCCTTTCCTATCATGATCATTAGCTAGCTCCATTACTTCAAAACCTATATTTCACCCTTTGTTTTGTTTTCTAATTGGTAGAGTGTCATCATTTATTAGTGTGTTTTGTCTCTTCATATTTCTTACTGACCTTGGTGGTCGTTCGTTGTTATTTTCACTTCTTTGTGTAGAATCTATCCCTCCAATTTATAACTTAAAAACCGAACATTCAAAACCAGGAATCCCAACATGGGACCGCGTCCCGAAAATCTCTGTCCCATTTCCATTTGAGGAAGTAATTTTTAAACGCCATTCTTACAGAAAAAACGAAAACTTGCCCAATTCAATTGGGTTCTTGGGGTACGAGCAGCACTTATTACAACATGAGATTACATTGACAACTATGAAGATCAGCTAAGAGTTAAAATTTCAGTACCATTGCCATGCAAAAAAGTATGCTTTGGGTACGAGTGAGAAATGGCTACCAGAAAATCATTCTCCGGAGTTTTGGATTCGCTTCTCTCCACGGCATATTTAAAGATAAACTGGCAAGCAACAAAATAATTCTGGATCATTTGAGACTGCCTACCAAATGTTTGACAAAATGCCTCGACGAGGATACCTTTGATGGTAGGATTACTCAGGTGAGTGCTGATACTTATTCTGTCTACTGCTAGAGTGTGTTAGAAGAAGATGCCTGAGAGAAAAAATAACTGTCCACGGTTAATTGATCAAAGTTAGATTTGAACCCTATCTCTATCTAATAAACTGCTTAATTGACATGTATGTCAAATTTGGAAGAATGGATAATGCACGCCAAGTTTTTTAAACACATGTCCGTACGAGATTTCTGTACATGAACCAGTGTTCTTTCTGGATATGCTAATTCTGGCCATATGGATCATGCAAGGGAACTGTTTAACAAAATGCCCGAACGAAATGTGGTTGCCTGGAATGCGATGATTGCAGGGTAAGGAGAATGCATTGAATTTGTACGACCGAATGGAAAAGATTTAGCCGATAAAATTAGTGGAAACGTGAATTTTGTTTGGCCGGAAGTATTGTCCGCCGGGAAATATTTCCCAGCGTCAGACATTACATTACATTCCGGCGACAGCTTTTTCAATTATAATAGCCTATCGGCTAATAACCTAGAGTGGATCAAAGTAGATTGCTACGGCTGAAACTGAAAAACACAATGCAAGACAGTGAATTTAACCGGCAAAGTTCATCAACAAGGCAAGAAGTACCAATTATGCCGTCACATACAAGCATGAATGACTGAAATATCAATGAAATTGGACTCCGAACTTGTGAATATTCAGAACTGAATTGGCGTACACTGATTGTGCTAATTTTAATGTGGCTCGGTTTTGAGAGATTGGTGAACAAAGTTGGCAATGCAGTAAGCAATAGACTGAACAGTAACCATTGGATTAACGCCAAGAGCAGTGGGCAGTACGCTTGCGTCCGCTACAAACAATCCCTTCACTTCCCACGACTCACCTTTCCAGTCCACCGCCGAAACACGCTCATCCGCCCCCATTCTGCAACTACCCATCTGGTGCGCAGAGCTCAGAGGAGTCGACAAGTCCTTCAATCGCCTCCAGCTCACATTCTTAATAAACCTCTCAATCTCCTCTGCACTCGAACCGGGGATCTTCAAACGCTCGCCCTTGCAATGATGAGTTCCGATTTCCTGTGCGCCCGCAGCGACGAGAATCCTGAGGGCCTTTTCGATTCCTTTGTTCAGATTTTTTTCATCCTGGGAGCTCAATCTGTATGTTAAGTGACCCTGCAGATTGACTGTGCCGGAGCCTTTGTCTCTGGCCAAGGCGAAAAGATGACAAGTTCTGGAGAATCTCAACATTCGTTCTTTCATGTCGAGAGCGGATATCCACGGCATATTGACTGAAAACAAGCCCGGGTGCAGCGAAGGGGTTTCGATGATGACTCCGTACCCAGATGGGTCACCCACTGGATGCATTGCAGTAATAATGGGGCCCTCGTAGCTCTTTTCACTGCCCTCGGGGAAAACCCCCCACGCCATCAGGGAGGGATGAAGGTGGAGATTGCGCCCAATGTTGGGATTTTTCATTCCACTCTTTTTAAGCAGAACAGGGCTGCACAGAACTCCGCAGGAAACAACCGTGACTCTCGACTGCACCTCCATATGGAATCCCCTGTTTCCTGCCTCGATCACTACTCCTGCGGCCGCCGCCTTTGTGATGATGATTCGCTCGGCTTTGCATGATGACAGAATAACAGCCCCGTGATTGACAGCATCGACGAGCCACGTCTCCTGCGTGCCCTGTTTCGTTCCGTCTTTGCAGCCGAAGCAGCACCAGCCGCACCGATGCTCTGGATCACCATTGCGCGGAACGTCGAGCACGTCGTTGTTGAGGTGCGCGCACCCCTTTCTCAGCATCTTGTTGGCCAGCCCTTCACTGCACACTTCCTCCTTCACGCCCATTCTCTCGCAAACAGCGCTCGTGGCTTCAGAAAACTGTGTGCAGGAAAAAAGAGGGAGCTTGAGTTCGTCACTCCACTCGGAAATTACATGAGCAGGCGTGCGGATTGAGGCAGACCAGTTGACGGAGGACCCTCCGCCCATGGTGGATCCTGCCAGAAGGACTATCCCGAGGTCGTCCGTGGCCAAGAGCCCGCCCCCCTCATACATCTGATCCAACGAAGGCCCTTCCAGTAAGGACAGATCATTCCTTGCAAAGTATTTGCCTTTTTCCACCACTATCACTTTGTGACCGGCCTTTGAAAGCACCCCTGCAACTACTCCTCCTCCACTGCCAGACCCAACTACTACCACGTCACATTTTATAGTAATCGATTTCTCTTTCTTCTTTCCTTTTCCGGAACTCCCCTCTGTAACCTCACAACCAGCCATGCGCAGAGTGTTGGCTATGCTAGTTTCTGCAACATCTTGCAAGTCAATGACCTTGTCATGCAATGGGCTTTTCGTGGCTTCCTTTCTTCTTTGGGATCGCAGCTCAGGATCTGGTCCACAGTAACCCATTGCTTTCCAGGAAGGGTTTTCATTCTTCTCGTCCACCTGCAAACCAGTTATGTCTTAAAAGAACAGTCCAATATTCTGCAGACTATTTTAGATGGTGATCTTGTCCCTTCAGCTAGCCTGTTACCATTTGTCTTTTTATCTAATGTCACTTCAGATTTTTCTTGTATGCATCTATAAGAATCATATCACGGATACAATCTAATAAAAATCACTGTAAAAGTCATCATAACTTTCTAGTAGATTCAGTGTCTATTATTTGCACAAAAACGGCAAAAATTTCAGACCCCTAGTCTGAAAGCCTTTTCGAAAGCTCCATACAATTGTAATTCATGTGTTCTAGCATACATTTAACCATTTCTTTTAGGAAATATATAAAACCTCAAAAAACATCTAGTATATGTATGGGAAGGGCTTGTCTTTCATGTGCTTATGCAATTGAAAAACACAAAATTATGGATATACCTTTGTGTAGAATGTAAGGCAGCATAAGAATTTGATGGCCTTAAATAGTCGACGAGAGAGATGGAAGGAGCTGTGTGACCAAGAAAGCATAATTTCCTCCCTTGAATGCTGTCCAACCTGGGAAAACTTTTGGAAATAGGGAAAATGGCAGGATAGAGATAATCTCCCACACAATATAAATGTCCCGTACCATGTTGAAAGGAGCCACAATGCTAGGCTCAGCAATCCCAAACAAGCGTGTGCCAAGCGCTCAGACATATATCCTGCTAACTGAAATCAATTTAAGGAGAACCTTAATAATCAATGTCAATTTCTCTCAATTCTGAAAAAAAGAAAGAAAAAAGAGTACAAACAAGAAAGACAAGTATACATGTACTGGTACTCCAGCTTGGGAAGCCGAGGTGCCATAGAAAGATTTAAGTGCATCCTCCTCATCACTGTTTGAAACTGCATGGTGATCCAGAGAAGGAAACAAGGTATCACACAAAGCTGTCAAAGCCTCCATCTGGGCTTCTGAATACTTTTTATTCTCATAACTTGGCCTGCCACCTCTCAGCAGAGAATGGGCATCCATGGCCGATTCCTTCATATCGTTCTGAAATGGTTCAGCTCCACTGGGAGCAATTTTTTCACCGTATGAACCCATTTCCATTATTTTCTTCAAATTCTTACTTTCAAATGCAACCAAGTATAAACCCAAAATATAATGAGAGGGAGGATTAACGGCACCTAAACCACCAAAATTTGTCCGTTCATGAGAGTGATCCATGCTCATCATTATTACTTTATTACTGTGAATCTTTTATTCAACGCCAAAAATACTCGGTTATAATTATAATGATAACACCATTCTCACATTTTTATTGAATTTATACCATTATATCTTCAACTACAAAAAAGTTGGCTGTTAAAACTTAAAACCCATCAATTTTATACCATGCAACTTGGGATTTCCATGGTCGGCAACCGCATTTGTCGCGCCGTCCTCTACTCCATATGTTCGATCTACTTTCTTTATTAGTTCGTTGAAATTGAAATTGACAACCTTGAATGCCAATTGAGAATTAATTTTATATTTCTTTCCCCAATTACAATAGAGATGTCGATATCATGAAGGCAGCTACTTTTTTAATAGATATTTTAAATGCATCCAACTAAAATTAAAGGATATTATTCATGTGTATTTAAATTTATCATATAAGTTAGTATCTATCTAGTTCCCTCATTTAGTTTGAGAGTAATGTTTTCATCTAACTTTTTCAGTATTAGTCCTGTCTAGAAATCACTATCAAGAAAAAAAAAATCTGTTAATAGTTTTCTATTTACCCACTTCAATATGAAAGAAAAAAGCTTTGACCAATCACATTTCAGGAAAGTTGGTTGCATGTTTATGTTTCTTAATGTTTTAAGTTTTTTTTTGTTGGAAGAGCACATGGACCTACAACTAACTGCATGGTATGCTACTTGTCTTAGATAAGCTTCAACATCTTGCATTCGTGCGAGGAGAGTTATATCAATAACAAGACAAATCTCCTTTGAAAATCTCATATTTGTAAAAAAACATTCTCTCCAAGGGTTTCTTGCACGGTTGCAAGTTGCAGAAAGAACTATTGCATGGACAACAACTTGAAGGTCATAATGAGAGATCTGGTCCTCCCACAAATTTTCCTACTCAATTTTACATATCAAATTTTCCAAACAAAAAGTACCTTGAAAAACCTTTCTACATATAGAATTGCAATCTTAGAAATGAGTGATTGTAATTGTAGTAGACAATTGTTGTTTGTTACAATAGACTACTCAAACATGTCAAAACATGCCAATGCAAATTTGTTTAGTACATTCAATGTATTGGCAAAGTATTGAGCGATAAATAATCGTAAAGCAATTGCATCAAACTATTCACCAACTAGAAAAGCTACAACAACAAACATGCTTTCACCACAAGGAGTAGAAAATGTAGTCAGTTGACAAAGTCCAAGATCGAATGAATTTGCAGTTGTGCTCTAGACATAGTCCAAATTGCAATATGTAATTGGCAACTATGATTTCATGCTTTGAAGGCAATTTAATGTCCTTACCCTGGTAAAGATAGGCTCATAATGTCTAGCAGTTAGATTTGCGTCATGGAAAAGAATCGATATTGCAGGATGGCATGCATCTTTATTGAAATGCAAGTAGAAATTTTTGTGTGTTAGAGAACAAATGCATATGGGTATTTTCAACCACCATCATAACCATTACATATAAAATGTAACACCCCAAAGTCCAATTTCACCATTAGCATTGATCTCTTATGTTAAAAGCCTCATTCTATGCAAATATGTGTTTTTTTCATGTATATTAAGCAAATCATAAAGCATTGTTGGATGTAACTCATGTTTGAAATAGCTTAAAAGTTGCAGGACAACCATTGTGAAGACAATGCAAGAAATGATCCATAAGACCATTGTGTAGCTCATTATGTTTATATTAACAATGAAGTAAAACATGGACTATGTCAAATGAGCGATCGCCAAATTTGTAGTTGATTTATATAATTTTTTAAATATATTTTTTATATAATTTTTTATTTTATTTCTAAGAAAAATATCATTCACTATTTTAGAATTTTTGTTTTGTTTTAATTTGAAAAGTGGAATAAATCTTATATTTATATTTTTTTCAATTTTGAGAGGTGTTCTATAGTGGTAGGAAGGAAATCTCATGTTGTCATTATGTACATAAACATCAAATAATTAATATTTTATAATAAACATAACACTCAGATAAATCTATCTAAAAAATGCTTTGGAGCTATCCTATTTACTTAAAATTTATTTTATTTTATCTAGAACTATTTTATTTACTACATACATATACACTTAAAATTTAATTATATCTACATTGCTTACATTCATTATTTTGGTAATTATAACTTTAAGACTATACCCATTAATCTTTCATATAAAGAACTTTAGCTACTCCTATGGAGGGTTGTACAATAGAAAACTCCATGGGGCTATAAAACAAAAAAATGTTGATTGTAGTATAGTTACTATTTACAAATGAACTATGTATCAAAATGACACTATATCTGAAAGCCTAACCACTTTGTCAAGTTACGCATCATATGTGTGTATAGAATTTTGGTTGAGCCTGTCGAGGGTCATAACAAAAAACCTCATAGGACTATAAAATAGACAAAATACTTATGTTTTATAACTACTATTTACATATGAACTATGTATAAAAATGTCACTATATCTAAATCTAACTGCTTTGTTAGATTGCGAATAATATGAATATGTGTGTGTGTGTGTGTGCGCGCGCGTGCGTGTATTTATATGTATTTATATATATGTATGCATATTTATGCATATATGGTTAAGTGCAAAAATATGGGGGATCAAAAAGTGGTCATGCCACTTATTATTCCCCTAATTAACATAGCATGATTGTGTTATAATGCGCTCCCATTATGTTTACTTTAAATTTAAAATTCATTTGAGATCGAGCTCATTTGAACTCGACCAATAACAAAATGTAGTTTGCAACTCATGTTGGTGTTAAGGAATAGCATGTTCATTGCCTTTTTTTTGTCAAATCACCACCAAAATGTTGTGACAATGTCACTGAGGTTGAAGAGATAAGTTTATTTTTATTTTTTTAGTGTAAATATTTGATTAAATAGATAGATAATAATAGTTTTGAGTGGATTTTGTTTAATTTATAAGAAATTTAAGAATGCCCCACTAGTTGATCAAATCCCTCTTTCACTTATTCATGAAAACCCTATTGAAGAACAACCATAAAAAACCATCCAACGCTATCTCAACATCCTCCCAAGATACAAGAAAATATATTAGGGGAAATAGAAAATAACAAGAGAGAAATTGAGATAATAATTGGAAGGTTGTGAGAGCCATATAAAAAAATCACATAGGTCTACCCTCGCCACTTCACTAGAATTCATTATTTCTCACATGGTATCTATGAGTGGCCAAATCAACACTTGGTCAAATAAGAGGGAAGAAAAAAGATAAATTTTATAAATAAAACAAAAATTATTTAAACATGACTTGTGCATTACTCACTAACCCACAAACAAAAGCACCCTTACATGATGCTTGCAAGAGATTCTCTATCCATTGGTACAACCACCTAAGGATAAGTAATAATTTTTGGGATAGGTGGTGGATGGATTTTGACCATGTCCTCCATGCAATATCAATGAGGTTTTTAATAAAACTCTATTATGAGTTTTTCTAAGAAATGGGATCCATTGTGCCCAAAATTAGGCTCCAAGGCCCCTTGATAGATTATAGTTTGAGCATATCACTATCCCTTCTATTGTGAAGGAGAGTATTGAGGTCAAGACCTCATAATCCATTAGCTCACTAACTCAGAACCTTTTACAACACACTAGGCTTCTAGGATAGGGTGATGTGGGCGAGTCTTATAGGTCTCGATATTCACCTCACTTATGTCAAAATTGTGGGTCTCATTGTCTTATGAGTCTGAGGATGATCATGATGCACTTTCTCGATAGGAGGATGCATCTATATTAGACCAAATTGTCTTGTCAGAAGAGTGGTCGAATCAAACATTTGGCATTGATAGATAGGTAAATTAATCAATTGGTCAAATTAAATTTGTTATATTTTATTTTGAAATGTAAAATTAACTAAAATACTAGATTGATTATAATAAAATCTCAATGTCAAATTGTTCATCCTATGTCTGGTGGTCCTCCACCTTTTGATAACTTGATGATGTTGAGTCCACAAGTATGTAACCAGTAAAGAAATAATAAATATAGTGCATATAAATATTTTAACCTTATATGAATGGTAATCAAATAACTCATATTGGATGTTGCTTAGGTTAATGCTGGGCCTTTGAAATCAACCCCTGCTAGTCTGAATGGTCATACATCTTTCACTAAGGTCAGCTTGACTATTTTTAATCATTAAATGTTTGTAAAATAATGGGATAGATTTTGGTAACTTAATAATGTTGTTTCATTTCAAAATGATGACATCAATTGGTACTCCTCTTATTTGTACCATAATGAAGCATGGTGTTGTCATATTAGTATCATCTTTGATGCCTTTGATAGAGCTATGAGTCAAATTAGTAATTTCATATTATATTTATTTTTTTATATATCTATTAGTGAAAATTTGAATGTTATTCTTTTGTAATTTAATTTGTATCTAGATGCTTTCCACAAGGCTTCAGAACTCTGAATCATAAAAATGGCCCTATTATAGATGGACGGGCAAAAATTGAGTCAAAGATATTATGAGTATGCGATAAGTGATTATTATATTATATGTCATTCTATAATTGAATTTCTATATATTAATGTACATACATTTCATTGCATTAGGTGGAGCTTCATAATAGTTTAGAGAGGAGACTAAGTTAGCAAGTTTGAAAGGAGCCATCATCTTATGCACCTTCATCCATTTAATAGTCAAAGACAGCCTGTGATCTCTTTCCTTCCTCTAGAGGGAGGTGACAACATTAGGGTGATTTATTTTATGCCTCTATGGTGGTTTTTAACATAATTTTTTTACAAATATCTCACATTATATGCCTATATGGCTTTCTTATATATATATTGTACTTTTACTGACATATAACAATGGATTCCTGACATTATACATATATTGTACTTTTACTGGCCCCGATAACAGTATTGCTTGGACTATTATTTTTTCGCAGGTGGAAGGGGAAGTCCTCCCCCCCCTTTGGATTGGGTCTCCACACCGGTTCTTGAGTTGGGTCTTTGTTGTTGAAGGTTGGACAAGTTTCCTTTGTTCAAACTTGTTAATCCCAGACTTGCTCCGATGTGTTGTCTTTTTGCTTGCGGGATTTTCTTTCTTTTTTGATAGTCTATGACTATGTTAAGGGTCAACACCCTAGTTAATGCTGCTTTTTAAATAAAAAACAATGTATTCCTATATGGATTTTTGGTTAATACAATTTTATTTTATCAATGTTATCCATATTTTCTATGAATGATCAACTAAATAAATGAATAAGTACACAAGTAAAAAGAAAGAATAATGGATGTGCATTTGATAATAAATGAAGTTGTTTATTTTGACATCTAGTCACATATTGTGAATAATCTATCAACAATTACCTTTTTATGGATTTTGATGAAATTCATCTTGGTCTCGTACATCTCAACCATCTTTCTTAATTGGTGATTGATAAAGTAGATATTAAATTGGTTTTTATTTAGATATCCTTTAGTAATTTATATTGGTGATTAAAAAATCAATGTTAGTTACCTCTCTATAAATCTCAAAGCTCTTGAAAGGTGTTAGATATCAATGAGGGTGTCTTAGGTTTGATTGCATTTGTCCAATTATCAAATACCTTAGGGTTTATTGAATGTTTCCCTCACATTGTCCTCTATCATACTCAAACATGATAGATATATGAGATTGTTATCAAGCCATTTGGAATTATATTACTCATGAAGTCACCATGAAAGAAGGTTGACAAGTTCTTTTAAGGTCGGTAAACATATTTTTCGCTATAGATGTTAAAGTGACTCGTCCAATGGACAATGACAAATGTCCCAATAGTTGGATAATTTGTTATTGGGATAACAACTTTCCTCTATGTTTGAGAGGGGAAGCCACGTCATATGATGGGTTTTATGGGTTTTTTTGTACTTTTAACGTAAAAGTACATAAAAAAGAAAAGAGAAAACTAAAGGAAACTTATTAATAGAAACCCTATTAGTATACACACAAACATCAAATAAGACTTCAAGATTAATGATAAAATACAAGGGGTTTATTCAAAATACATGTTTTGGATATGCAATCATGGTGTAAGGAAGACAAAAAAAATATAAAAATATGGGGAGATAAGTTATGTCAACATATTTGAATCAAGACAGTAGGAAATGATTGTGCTTCATAACATCAATTTTATAGAATCTTAACAATGGTTTTCACAGATACATAAAAATATCACTAATTTAACATATGATAAATTAACAATAATAACATACAAATGCAAATTTATAAAATACAAACTAAAATACATTCTTCACTGTCTTTATGAAATTATACGATTCCAAAAATGCATTTGCACATAGTGTAAAGCCAAAAGTCCTCAAAAAGACTGTGAAAATTTCTCCAAAGTTTACCCTCTGTAAAAGTCTCCTTACATTTGAATTAGCCTTGTATTATATGCCTCTTCTCAATAACCACAAGTAACTACCTTAACACTTTTTTGAAAAAATAATATAAGCCTCATTTTGGTTATATTTTTCTCAATTTTTTTGAGAAGAAAGCTTATTTTCTAACCTATTACAAACATGTGGCACAAGTCAATTTAATAAAAATAAAAACTTGAAACCTATAACTTGAAAGAAAGACCTAATTATTGGTTTTGTCGAGGTGTGTGACATTTCTTCTTCTAATTTGTGAGTTACTCATTCATCAACAACTTAGCCTTCAGGGAAATTATTCCAATTGCATCTCACCATTATATTTGTTATTAACTGAGGGCTTCCAATGGGTAACTTTCTTAATGCAAGCTTATAAAGTCACATGGAATTCCTTTTGTAATAAATAAATCAAGTAATAAAATATCATATTTTGCAGATGTTATTGAGATGATATAAGCTCCAAAGTTTCCAAGTTGAAGTTCCAAAATCACTAATATGTTCCTAAATCAATAATAATAACAACTACTTTAAAAATATTAGGCACAAATAAAGATGATTTCTCTTGCAATTCTAACAAATCCTCTTTTTCAATATGGATTGATCTCATTCCTTCTCATCACCTTTATATTCTATGGTAGGGGGTAGAATAGGAGCCTCCCACCCCCCCTCAGAAAAAAAAAAGAAAAAGAAAGAAAATTATCTGCTAACATCACGCATCTAAATGCGTGGGTAGGAAGATATAGTTGACAAGTGGGAGAATTGGGTGGGAGGAAATTCACCATCAACTATACCCCCCCAACCAGGGAATAATTATTTTTGGGTGGGAATTATAGTTCAATTATGAGGGTGGGGGAACCTCTATATCATCCCACCCACCCAAAAATATAAAACCTCACCCATCTTGAAATAGTGAACATATAAAATTCCACCCAACAACAATTATTCCCTTTGCTCGAGAGGGTTAGAGGCACTATAGGTCAATGGGGGTGTTGAATGAAGATGTGTCAAAGAAAAATCCCCTAAGACTATCAAAAGAAATCTATAGATGAAACTGTACAAAAAGGGTTAAAAATGATGGATATATGTTTCTTATAGGCCATGGTTATATCAAAAGTTAATTATCTAGACATGCACAAAGAAGTTGAGGTCTATGATAGTCATAGAGTATCTCATTTAGTGGAATATTTTTTTGGTTGAAGATAACATGTAGGAAGGCAAAGATATTATGCAAAAGCATCCATATTTGATCAATATTGAGGAAAATGCTTCTCTAAAGTGTGGGATAGTAAATTTAATCATTATTATTGCATTTGTGTATGATCAACCTAGTAATAGAGCACAAAGGTCTATTTGATTCATAAAAGCTACTTTTATACTCTTTATGACCCACCTAGATATAGAGCATGCTATTCCTTGCTATTCACAAAGGTCTTATATGATTCCTAGCAACAAAATACACTAGACCTTGAACCATACCCTACATCTTCTTAACAATAGAGCATGTTGGGGTTATGATTTATAAGTTTTAGGAATAAAGCATGCAAGAAAATAGTTGGTTTCCTTTCTTCTTTGGGTCTATGTGTTTATCGTATATTTTTCCTAATGTTTATGTGGTTTTTTATTAGATTTGTATGATTTTCTAATGCTCTTATTTTGCATGTTGTATTTTTCTAATTGCTTCTTGTACAAGTTTTTATGTAATTCTAACATTGCTTCTTGTACAAGTTTTAACTGTTTAACATATTTATTTTGTAGTTACTTAGTTGATAGCATGATTCCCTTACTTTGAGAGTTATTACAAATTATATACTATTATTTTTGGGTGTCCTTGTTATGATGTTATTTATATTTTATACTTTATTGTAGCTTTTCACCTAGTCTTATTAACTTGTTAAGTTGGGAGAAGATGTAATGCTCTAGAATTCATATAGCCTTATATTTTCATATAATGTTTTGGGTTCATTTTTGTGATTGTAACCCATAGTTTTCTCTTAGGCTCATTTGAACTTGCCTTAGCCTTTTCCCACCCTTGGTGCCTTTTCATGAGTTTTTCTCCTTTTCTATTTTAACCAATATTAATTTCATATTTATTTGATGTCTATTGATGTAACAAGTATTCATAGCACTTTTACTTGGATTCCACTGCATTGCATGGAAATCCATGCAATGTTTTATCATCCCCTGACTTTTTATATGTACAACAATAATTTATCTTGAATCTTGCCACCTTTATTCCATTGAATGAGCTTTGTAACTGAACTACGACGAATCCTAATGGCAGATTTGGGTCTCATACCTCTTCATATTCCATTTTTTGCTCCCATTTTAAAAACAACAATACAAATTTTCAAGCATTCAATCTCCTGACATTCTTGGTAATAATTCTCTTATTCCCAGCTTTTATTTGATATACTACTAGTAATCATATTACCATTTTTAAGGATTTTAATCATGCTTATACCTAAGGTGGGTTTCCTTGATGTTCTCACACGTTGGAGCACATCTTTCTTATGGTGTTATGCAAGTTCTCGTCTCTATTTATGGTTTGGGGTGATTATGATCACATCTTGCACTCTATTTCCATTTTCTAGTACCATTTGTGAACTTGAATTGATGTTAGCATTTATAGTTCCTCATTTCCTTTTTACACTCATTCACACTAGTTTGTTACTTCTTATTGATTTAGGAGTAATATTCTCCTCATTTTTACTTTGTTGCTCTAGTGCTAGACTCACTTAAAAGCTAGGATTAGACACATTTTCCATTTCCTCTACATCATTAAATGCACATGGAAACCAACAAGTCAATAGGGGCCTAACCATTCATTGCAACCTCTGAAGTAGTTGAAACCTTTTGTCTTGTCTAAGTTATAGTTTTTTGAGGCACTTGAATGCATGAAGATTTTCTCACACTCTTCCCTTCTCTTTTACATTTATTTTTTTCTTGTAAGTTTAGCCTTATTGTTTTTAATCGTTTTTTGTATCTCTGGGTATACTTTGGCTTAGTACTCTTGTTGTCCTATTTTATGTTGTGTAGGTGAGTCCAAAATTTGGTGAAAACTTGAGTTTTGTAGCTTTTTTGGTATAATAGTGTAATAATAGGATGACAACATGTGAGTTGGACAATAGTGCATTACATGAATGTTTACATACTATAATAATCTTTGTAGTAGTGAGCTTCAAAAGCTAATTTCCAAAAACTTCTTGAACTCCTCATTCAATGTGTGAATTTGATTTTTTTTTGTTTATATTATAATTGAATTGCAATAATTAAGAATCTTTCATAAACTTAGCTCTATCTATTTCCCCTAACATAACTTAAATAAAAAGAAAAAGTTATCTAATAAAAAATTATTTATTTTTTTAATTATTGTAATAATTAATTAAATCTTAAAGTAAAAAAAAAACATTTCATTTCTTTTGTTCTTTCTAAATAGTGCAAGAATCAATTAGTTAACTTTAAGACATTTAGATTAACAAAAATAAAAGCCTCAAACTTACTCTCTGACATGAAGCATTGAAATCCAAACTTGTATCTTAAAATATAGTATGTAGGTTGATATTAATGTATGCAATTATATGAGAAGTAGTTGGCCCTTTCACAGGTTTCTTCAAGGCAATATTTGTTGGGACAAGACATTTGAATAAATTATTTTTGACGCTTTAGTTGGAGATTTTATTGGAATATGATATGCACCTAAAATATTTTGGCTTTTTAATTTCCAACGCTTCCAATAGTTGTATATTAATTATTAAAAGTACATATGAGGGTGGGTTTATTAATACATGGAAGGTGGTGTTTCATTATTTGAAATGGATGATCTGATCTCTGATATCAATGGTCAACATTTGTTCAGAGATATGAAACGTCTACAGTTGTTGATTGTTTTCTATTGATTTTTTGAATTTCATGATATTACACGAATTATTAAACGTGTGCATATATATGATACAAGGCAAACGATCATAGACGTTATGAAGCCTACAAACCTATCATTTAATAAAGTACATTTATATAATAATTTGCACTTTAAAAGAGTACATTTTATTATATGATTATATTATATTTAAAATATTAATCGATAATAAATATCATTAAAATTTTACTTTATACTACATAATAATTTATAGATTAACTTAATATTATTTTGTAAGCAGAGAAATAATCTCTATTTTAGTTAAAGCGATAAGATTATGTGGGAGCAAATTGTTTGATAAAATTCCTTATAGATGTCTTGTCATGGCTTTTTATGATCATAAAATATGCAAAAAATGGATTTATTGATAAATCCTTGGAAAAATTTTAAGCAAATGCAATCAACATATATTAAGTCGGTCCCAAAATTCTTTGCCTATCGTCTCCTTAATTGTGCCAAAATACGAGCTCTATAATAGTGTATAGCATCTACCATAACATCTTGGAAGGAGATAGAGGAAAAATAGAGTGAGATATAAAGAATAAACAAAGAGGACCTAACAAAGGGAGGTCCTCTCTCTTTATTCTTTATATCTCACTCTATTTTTCATCTATCTCCCCCCCCCCTCTCTCTCTCACTCTCTCTCAGCCTGTTGGTAATTGAATTTGATTATCTTCCTTAGTCAAAGGTTTTTTTTCAATTATATTTCGATCCATGTAAGAGGATGCATAGTTGATTTCAAACTATCACTTCTTCATTGAGAAAATTGTTGCACAAACATCATATGCTAAATGTCTTGCCAATTGACCTCATGTATTGCACAAATGTATGCAAGAAATCGACCATTTTTTTCTTAATTGACCTTCCACACCTTTTCAACATACCCATTGCACACGTGCTTCACACCACTGTGTGATTGCTAGTAAATATGATTTTATTAGATATAATCTTAACTCTTTTATATGATTTTTATCTATAGGGAAAGTATACATAAGTAATATTGATAATTCATATGAGTTTGATATAAAATATTATTCTTAAAGAAATTGATACTATTATTTGGCAACAATACTAAGAATATGTAGATAATGTAAATAAAAAGTAGCAAATAACTTAACCAAGAATTAGAAATTGGCATTATACTTTCTCTTAGCATTCCTTTAGAATTAGAGAAGTTGATCATTTTTCTACCTTCTCCCCTTTCCATTGCTCTTTTGTACGCATAGGACAATCTTTATGATGACCCACAAGTGATGAAAATTAAACACCATTAAATACTTATGATGATGAGACCTATGAACCCAAGGCCCACAAAACATTTGTATAGTGAATTTGTTGTCAATCTCAAGCCCATCATAATGGTTGTGCATGTAACTCAGCTAACACTTTCCCCACATCTCCACAAAATACACATATAGCACCAATTTCTCTCTGCATGTGTACAAATTCATTTATGTTACCTCACCTAGAATAGGTGTGTAGGTAGAACCTTTACCAAGCCATGAACTTTACCTCCTACCTTATTTTTAACTCTACAATTGCCAAATAAATATTTCAAAATTGTTGTAGTATAAAATTTAGAAAATCCCTAAGCAAGTAGTAGAATTACAAATATGGAACTCCATATTAGTAAGGACACAAATCATCTCAACAAGGAACCTCATAGAAAGGGTTTTATAAAGGAAACTCAAGGGCCTTCTAATTATCTTGAGAATCCTAGATAGTAAAGAAAACCAATACACCCTAAGTAGGATGTAGAGGCTAAAAATCAATAGCCTCTACATTCCCCAATGTAGGGAAAGACAACCTAGAATTTTTTTTTTTAAATTCCACAAGGAGGAGTCTAACACCTTTTCGAAGGAGATGGTTACAAATGACTCTAGTCATGTGATTAACTTCACCAATTGGGAGGAGGTGGATCCAATCCTTAGGGAGAGATATCTAGCTAGACTATTTTCATTATATAGGGTGAACTACCCCATTGGTTGAGAAGGTTTTGGAATTTCAAAGCATTTTTTTTACCTACACAAATTTTTTTTTAAAATATGTAAAGGTGAGAACATCAACATTCTTGTCAAGAGAAAAATAATATTCAACAACTTCTATATTAAAAAAGTTATAATTTTTATATTTTCATTGTTAGATTCCTTATACTATATCTTTCTAAATATAATAAGGTTAAGTGATTGTGGTATTCTTAAATTTAACATTAATTATAGTTACTCCCTTGAATCCTCTTAATTAGGATGAAGGGGTGTGTCCTTACATAGTTATTCCTATAAATAAGTAAGACATGTTTCTTCCAAATTATCATAACTTATACTACTAAATCCATATATTATTTTTTAATTATTGGAGCTAACCCCCTAAAAGTGGTTTTTTATTTTTTTTATTTTCACATTTAATTCTAAGAAATATCATAGCATCTAGATTTGAAACATAATATATGTTCTCTATTTTTTATTTTTTTTAAGTTAGCAATATAAGATGGCCAAGGATTTGAACAACCAAATATATAGTCCTCTAGAAAGAAGAACCTTGGCATAAATAATTAGAAGAGATTCCCAATCCACTTACAAGCACTCTTGGTCCTAGAATAGAATAGATTCTTCAAGGTCTCTAGCATGATACAAGAAGGATGTTTGAATTAGAAATACTTGTGCATGCAACATTGTTTCTTCAATTGAAAGCTCTTGGTAGAAAATACACAAAAGAAATGAATAATTTTGGGCTTTATGGACTTAGGTTTATTGAGACAAGTCTAGGAAAAGTAATTTAGAGCAAACTACTTTTTGATTTTGCAAAGAGTAGAGGAAAAATGACTAAATAAGTTGAAGAGGTGAAGATGGATGTAATTGAGCATAAATAGATAGTTACAAATATCATATGAAGACATGGATGCAGATCTGGGATGAGGAAGATGAATCAAACCTATGACTAGAATTTGAGCCTAAAAATGTATGACAATGATGCTTCAAATGACCTTGTCCTTAGAATGTACGATGCAAACAAAAGCAACTTTTATGAAACCATAATGATGCTTAGAATCTACCCTACAAGATTCACCAAAAATTCATCAAACATAGATGTGTTGAGTGACCTTATCTTTAACTTTTTGTGCCTGAAAAAACTAGATTTGATCATTTATCTCTACTCTACCTAATTCTATAATTATAACTTTGAAACCTGTAACATGCACCTGCAAAAGTGAGAAAGATGTTGGGAATAGGGTTTTTCCTAGGTCAAACCCAAGATATGGAGTTAACCCTTGAAATTGAATTGAAGTTGAAGAAGTTGAGAAAATACAACTTCTGAGATCCCAAGAGCACTTGCAAGCAAAGTACCTGTCACAAGAGAAGATTGGAGATAGAAAAACAACAATGGCTCTGAAGAAAAAGATTATCATTCAGAGAGGGAAAAAAAATACAATACAATCCTTATGAAAGGAGAATATGAAACCCTAAAGATGTGCAACCCTAAAGAAACCCTAAAGGGATAATGTGTATTTAATAATTAGAATAATTATTAAATACCTACAATATTATTAAATGCCTAAGTTTAGCTTAAGCATAGAGTATAATAGACTAATAATTAAATAAATAATTATTAACTAATACAAGATAACTCTAACACCCCCCTTAAGATGGACTTAGGGAGTAGCTAAAAAACTAAATACAGGAAAGCAAAATGCAACTACATGAAGAAGGCAAATTTGGGTCCCGACAACAAGGCCTGATGAGGTACCCAATCACAACCAAATCTCTATGAACCGGAGAAATAGGGAAAACCACATGGGAAAAAAATCTACTTCAAAAAGAGATGGGAAAAGCATGCTATATAAAAAAAAACATGAAGGAAGGCCTCAATGAGACCCCCCTAGGACAACTTCCTTCACCCCAAACATATAGCGCAACTGAAGGTAGCGCGAAGATGCAAAAGGTTTAGTGAAGATGTCAACAACCTGCTCCTCTGTAGGAAAGTACTCCAAGATGAGAAAGCCATCTTGAATAAACTATCTGATGAAGTGCATGTGAAGCTCAATGTGTTTAGTCCTCTCGTGCTCCACTGGGTTGCGGGAAAGGTGAATAACACTCTGATTGTCACACCAAAGAATAGTGGGACTATCAGGAGGGAACCCAAACTCAATCATCAATTGTCGAAGCCATAAAACCTCCTGACTAGCTAACATCATTGCTCAGTACTCAACCTCTATAGATGATAATGCAATAGCAGACTGCTTCTTGCAAGACCATGTGATAGGGCCAAAACCAATGCAAAAAACAAAACTAGAAGTAGACTTCCGATCATAAGCATCACCAGCCCAATCTAAGTCAGTGAAGCCAACAATGTGAGGGGTTCCCCAAGTATAGTGAACGCCAAACTGTGTAGTGCCCCAAATGTACCTCAAAATACATTTGGTTGCTTGCCAATGGCTCTGATGAGGATCATGGGAGAACTGAGAGACAAGACCAACCTCAAAAGAAAGATCCAAGCACATATGTGTCAGGTACAACAAAATGCCAACCAACTACCCCTATAAGGTAGGATCCGCAGAAGGTGTAGAACAAGTGGCAGACAAAACAACACCTGACTGAAATGGTGTGGGTGCAGGCTTGCAAGTAAGCATGTCAAATTTGTGAAGCATATCAAGAGCATACTTCTGCTGAAGTATGGAAATCCCATCAGAAGACTGAATAACTTGTAGGCCCAAAAAATAGTGCAGAAGGCCAAGATCTGTCATCTCAAATTGCTCCATCAAGGCTCTCTGAATACTTTGAATCAAGAAGGATGAGATACCAGTAATGATAATATCATCAACATAGAGCACAAGGATAACTATATCATCCCCCTGACACTGAATATATATTGTGGGATTGGAATAACAACAAGTAAAGAGTGTGGAGAGCAAGAAAGAGTCCATCTTCTCATACCAAGCCCGAGGAGCCTGTTTGAGACCATATAATGAACATCAAAGTCTGCAAACCAAAGAGGAATCGGGAATCCTGCACAAATATGTGAGGTTGCTCCATATAGATCTCCTCATGAAGGTCTTCATGCAAGAAAGAACTTTTCACATCCATCTGAAAAAAATGTCCATCCCTGTGAAGCTACCAGAGAAAGTACAAAGCGAATAGAATTCATCTTGGCAACAGGACCAAAGGTCTTGGAGTAATCAATACCCTCCACCTGAGAAAACCCCTTTGCAACAAGATGAGCCTTATACTTATTAATAGAACCATCTGCAACATACTTGGTACGGTGCACCCTCTTGCACCGAACCAACTTTCTTCCTTTCGAAAGAGTACAAAGATCCCAAGTATGATTCTTCATCAAAGAAGAATACTCCTCATCCATGGCCCTATCCCACTTTGGGTGACCTGTCGCCTCTGAAATTTTTTGAGGATCATCTGAAATGGCATGACTCAGAAGACTAGAATCAATGTCTGTGCACAAGTATGATGAGTGTCAGAAGGATCACCTGACATAGAACAAGCAACATCAATTGTAAACTGGGCCCACTTGGGTAAAGGCTGAGTTGTAGGTGGTGGTGGTGGTGGTGAGGGTGGACCATCATCTGCATCATCCTCAAACAAGAAGGAATCCTCAAAAGATGAAGAAGGAGGAGAAGGGAGTGAGGGAGATGCTGGTGATGGAGAATCCATCTGAGGAAGGCACTCATCAAACTGGACATCCCGCCTAAACAAGACCTCTCGGGAATCAGGATCAAACAATTTGTATGCCTCAACATCCTCACAGTAGCCAACAAAAATGAGTGGTTGTCTCTTCCTCTCCATGGCTTTCATTTGAGCATCTGGAATAAATTCCCAAGCCTCACTACCAAAAACTCGAAATGATGAAACATCAGGCTTGACATGGGACCAAGCCTCCTCAGGAGTCATTTGGTGCAATGCCTTATGAGGCATCTGATCCTAAATATAAGGCACAATTTACTGCCTTAGCCCAAAAGGCAGGCTGCATAGAACGTGATTGAAGCATACAATTGGCCATCTCCCGTAGTGTTTTGTTCTTTCTCTCAACATCACCATTCTGTTGAGGAGTGTGAGGAACTGATAACTGATGTTGTAAACCATGCTCTATGCAGAAATCTGTAAAAGCCTGATTCACATATTCTCTCCCATTATCTATGTGTATCCTCTTTATAGAAAAACCAGACTACTTATCTACAAATGTCTTAAAGACTCGAAATGAATCAAAGACATTAGACTTGTACTTAAGAAAGTACACCCATGTACGTCTACAGAAGTCATCAATCAAAGTGAGCACATACTTGGACCCTGAAAAAGATAGATGAGGCTATTAGTGTCATCTCCTTACATGTTTTAGACAACTTGCTTCTTCACCTTGATGGTTTGCTCACTCCTCGAGCTACGTGGTCCAAATTTGATACTTTCTTTGGTACTATCAATGAGTTCATAGAATTAAAGATTGAGGCAGAGCTCTCTTCCTCGTTACCTAAGTCCTTTCCTCACATTGAGGAATTTCTGAACAAGTTTAAACCCACTAGATCTATCCAACACAGTTGTGGTAAAAATAAGACAGACACAGAGTGTATCTACCCGATTCTCTCTAAGCTTTGAGGTCCCTATCAAATATTTGCTTCCATATTTTATTCTACTATGGATACCCTGGGTACACGCTTCACCATGCCTACTTTTGATGTGTTCTATGATTGCTTGACTCGTGAGTAGGCTCACCTATCTCAGTTGGACACTCTCACAGGATCAAAGCACAAAGCATTGGTTGCTCAGACATCTAAAGAGAACAAGAAGCAGAAAATGAAGCCTAAGAAGGATTCAGCTGGCAATGAGCGTCCCTCCAAGCCACCACCTAAGTCTGATTATAAACTGAAGTCATATCACAAATAGGAGCAATCTTTTAAGTCTAGTGAGTCTTCCTCCAAGACTAAGAAGAAATCAAATGAACTTTGCAATTTCTCGATGTTGGAAACGATTAGAGGCTTTGGGGGAAGCCATGCAACAACATCATATTTCTTCTCCTCAGCCTCCATCTTCCTCTTCTATAGGGAAAGGACATGCTCTTTCTGCACAAGTTATTCCTTCTGCATCCACTTGGATTATTGATTCAGGGGCTTCTCACTACATGACACACTCACTACAACTTGTTACCTCACTTGCTCAAAGTAATACTTTATAGATTGCAATTGGTGACTCAACAGAACTTTCAGTTTTAGGTTCAGGTTCTGTTCCATTGACAAGTGTTTGTTTTCAGGATGTTCTTTTGGTTCCTGACATTTCGACGAACCTCCTTTCTATTTATCAGATTTGTCATTCTGGCTCTAGTAAAATAGTTGAGTTCTCACCACATGATCTAGTTATTAGAGAGTACCAAAGAGAGTATCAAATTTGGACCACATAGCCCGAGGAGTGAACAAACCATCAAGGTGAAAAAGCAAGTTGTCTGAAACATGTAAGGAGATGACACCCATAGCCTCATCCATCTTATTCCTATGTTGAAAAATATCAAAAGGGCGCTACAACTGAGGTTGATCCGCATCCAAATAGGACCACAATCCTCGTGATCTGAGAAGCCTCATCATACAAGCTTTCTAGAGGTGATAGTTCTGGGATGTAAGAAGCTCAACTAAAGAATCTGCCATGTGTACCTGTACCTATACCTAGACCTCCTCTTTTTTTTTTTAATTAAGTGATCTTTCAAACTACACAGAGGATGTAGAAGGGTTTTTTTTTTTTTCTGAGTTTTAGGTGTTCTGATTTTTTGAAGTAAATTACGGAAAGTAGTAAAATAACACCCCCCATAAGATGTAAAACCAAAAAACTAGTACAATCATAGAGCTAGAAAAGAAGATAAGAGATAAAAAAAAAAGCGCTAGAAAATATCTTGTGTACTTGGTTATTTCCTGGAAAAAGTAACTCCAAATCTGAGTAGGTCTCTCCAAGACCTTTCTGACGCCTATTCGTTTTCCGAAAACAGAGCCCATTTGGCCAAGTTATGGCTCCCTGAGTGCAAAAAAGAGCTTTGAATTTGACAGCATAAAACAAGTATTAAATGAAAATATTAGAAAATCTCACCTCTAGATCTGAATAGAGCTCGAAAAGAGCTTTACGACGCCTATTCATTTTTGAAAATCCAACTCTGTTTGCCCAAGTTATGACAAAAAACCTCCCCCCTATCAAAAAGATTTCAAAGAGGAGCAAGAGGAGGTGACTAGGTGGATGTGGCTTTTTGGCTGGGTGGTGGCGGTCAGGTGGCTGTCGGATGCGGGGCAGTGAGCAGATTTCGGGCGGTATGGAAACCACAACGGTTGGGCGATGTGGAGACAACTTCATGGACGATGTGAACAACACTTGTTGTGGTAGTGTTGGAGACTGCTTGCGGCTCCAATGACCGTCGCGGCAACGACTCAACCTAGGCAAGCCATAAAATTGCCTAATAAAATTAAAATAAAAAAAATAGTTTTCTTGAAAAATGTGCCCTAGAAGGGCCAAAATAAAAAATAAAAATTCAAAGCCAAAGTTGTCCAAATTGGACAAATTTTATATGAAAATGGGGGTTTTTTGGGTGTTCTAAGCTCAATGGTGAGGTCTGTTTGAGCTCAAAGTGCCCAAAAACAAAGAGGTACCCTAGATCCAAAATAGAAAACTCTGAAAAAAATTGAAACCCTTGCCTCCAAAGAAAATCTTCTGAAAAAAATCAGGAACAAGTGTTGGAGTTGAGAAAATACAACACCATAGGAGCCCAAATGATCTCTGCAAGCTTAAAAACATGTTACAAGGAGAAGCAAGGAAGCAAATCACAGAAGAAAGAAATACATAGAAAATATGCTTAAAAAGAGAGCTCAATATTCACAAAATGTGTAATGTAAAAAACTTTCTTCTTACAATGAAAAGAATGAACTCAATCTTTAATAGGTCAAGAAACCCTAAAAGGGTAAACCTAGGTTTGCACATAACAATTAATAAAAGAATTAATTATTATGCACCTAAAGTTAGCTTAAGTGTAAAAGAGATAAAGGGAACTTAAATAATTAAATAAATATTGTTTAATTTATCAAGTAAATACCCAAATACTCTAACACCCCCCCTTAAGCTAGACTTGGGGAGAAGCTAAAACCTAGAACAACTACTGAAAGCAAGAAAGATGGGTCCCGGCAACAAGGCCTGATCAGGTACCCAAATACAATGAAATCTCTATGAACTAGAGAAATAGAAAAAACCATGTGGGAACAAAACTCTACTCCAAAAAGAGATGGAAAAGAACACCACTGAAGCATGAAGAACCTGCAAACTCTGTCGAAGAATAATTGTTGATTTGAAGAACCTCCACTGAAATAGAACATGACCAGGTAGAGAAGACTGTAATCTATATGAGTGCCCTCAAATGACACTACTCGAATAAGAAGGCAAACAAGGCAAACAACTGAAATCGAAGATACCGATGGCATGAAAACACCAAAGCCTGAAGAGTTGATCAATCGAACCACGGAAGCATTAGAACCAACAGGACAAACCTCCTCATAATGCTGAAGAGGGACAGGGACAGGGATAGGAACACTGAAAAGAACAGCCAAGAAGAACTTCATGACGAAGAACCAAGAACATTAAAGGTGCTGAGAAAAGTACATGGCGTCGTGGAAGGAACACTCACTGGACAAAGGAAGATGGCAAACAACAGGAAAACATCAACCCCCTCATGGCACTTTATAAATAGTGCATGTACAATAAGGCACAAGATATGCAAGATCCCAAGTGAACAATGCATGATGGCACTTTATCTCAGTGCATTTGCATAAATACAATGCTATAATGATAATAAGACTGGAAATAGAAAGGAGAACCAAAATACAAACATCATACTCAGAAAAGAGATCCCAAGACCTGAAACAACCACAATATCCACTAGAGTGCCGAAAAGCAAAAAAATGAATAAAATATTCATGGAGAAGAATCTGGAAATAAAACTCATATGGCTGGAAAGTACACAACACGCTTTCCAAAAATATAAAATTTTCAAAAAACGGAGTTGGGATGCTCATTCTACGTCCCCCGGAGTGAAAACAAGAGACCTCACTTTGACTGAAAAAAAGCATAGTCAAACAGAAAAATTGGAAAAAAATGCCAAGATGACAAGGTCTGGTTCAGAACCAGCTTTCCGATGCCTATTCGTTTTCAAAAAAATGACTCCGTATGCCCAAGATATGACCAAAAAACCAAACCCCCCTTCAAAACAAGAGGAAGGGGAGGTCTGGTGGCTGAACGGGCGGAGGTGGCTAGTGAGCGGTGCACGAGTGAAGCTCCGGTGGCCAGGGGTTGCAGCGGTGGTCGGGTGGCTGTTTCCGGTGGGGATTGCGGTTTTTCGACGGGGGCCACAGGGAGGTCATTGGCGGCGGGGCACAGGGAGGCCATTGGCAGTGGAGTTGGGCCGAGCGGCGAGGGCCGCAAGAAGGTCGACAGCAGCAGGGCTGGGCCGAGCGGCGATGGCGGCCGAGGGCTGAGCATGATGGTGGGGCCAAGAGTGATAGTGGTCGAGGCGGCGACGAGGGCCGTAGGGAGCTGTCGAAGGGAACAGGGTCGCCAAGGGCCGAAAGCAAGGTCGTCGGGGTACCGGTGAGCCAGGGCCGACAGGGGGCTGAACTGACAGGTCTGGTCACTGTACGACAGCCGGACTGTCAGCCTGGTACCCTATGCAGAAACCCCCAAAAAAAAAAAAATTGATTTTTTTGCATTAAAAAAACAATCACCTTTTGATTTTTTTGATTTTTTTTTCAACTTTTTTACAAAAAATCAAATTTCGGCCTGCATGTCGTAAAAAGGCAAAAATATATATTTTTTTGAAAAAAAAATTTCTCGAATTGTGTACCAAGTCCGTACGACCTGGATCTGAGAAAAAAATACTCCTAGAGGCTCAGGAACCAAAATAGGTTAAATTTTATATGACCATAGGGTTTTTCGGGCCTTTTGAGCATGATGGTGAGGTCCATTTGGGCCTAAAGTGCTAAAAAAAAAAGCCTATACCTAGGTGCATAAAAAAACTTTCTGAAACCCTAGATCTACTTCCAATACAAAAATTCTCAAAACAAGAACAGGTAGCTGCAGATCTGAAGCTCTGATAGCATGTTGGAGTTGAGAAAATACAACACCACAGAAGCCCAAATGATTTCTACAAGCTGAAAAACTTGTTACAAGGAGAAGCAAGGAAGCAAATCACAGAAGAAAGAAATACACATAAAATATGCTCAAAATGAGAGAGCTCAATATTCACAAAATGTGTAATGTAAAAAACCTTCTTCTTACAATGAAAAGAATGAACTCAACCTTTAATAGGTCAAGAAACCCCTAAAAGGCTAAACCTAGGTTTGCACATAATAATTAATATATTATGCACCTAAAGTTAACTTAAGTGTAAAAGAGATAAAGGGAACTTAAATAATTAAACAAATATTGTTTAATTAATCAAGTAAATACCCAAATACTCTAACAACAAGCAACAGGAGATGTAGGCTCTGATACCATGAAGAAGTTGAGAAAATACAACTTCTGAGATCCCAAGAGCACCTGCAAGCAAAATACCTGTCACAAGAGAAGATTGGAGACAGAAAAACAATAATGGCTCTAAAGAAACAGATTATTATTCAAAGAGGGGGGGGGGGGGGGAATTACAATACAATCCTTATGAAAGGAGAATATGAAACCCTAAAGATGTGGAACCCTAAAGAAACCCTAAAGGGATGATGTGTATTTAATAATTAGAATAATTATTAAATACCTACAATATTATTAAATGCCTAAGTTTAGCTTAAGCATAGATTATAATAGACTAATAATTAAATAAATAATTATTAGCTAATACAAATTAACTCTAACTGAAATACTGAAGTAAAATGTTGAATAATATACCTCAGATTTGTTGTAGATGATTGAAGGTTGAGGATACAATTCTCTTTGAATGTGATAACAAGTGTTGATGCAATAACATGACTTAAAATGACAAAATATAGATGACCTAATCATAAATGCATGCTTGCATGATGATTGATGTAATTCGATGCTCCATGATGTCTAGATCTTGAAGAATGCTTAAAGAATATGGTGGGATGAAATGTCACCTTGATGCTCTATGAATGCATGGTTTTATGGTGGATGACAACGAATTATTTTGATACATGATGATGAGATATGAAAATGAAATAGAATAAAGCTCTTATATAGGGCTCTCAATGTATTTCCTCTATAAGAGAAACCTCCAACAGTCAAATTGAGACATCATGATTTGAAACCAAGTAGTGGAAGAAGACACCACATGTTCAAATTAAGTCCGATTTGGGGGGACAAGGGCATCCGCAGTGCCCCCATCTAGGACAAGGGCACCCGCAATGCCCATGTCTAGGACAAGGGCACCCGCAGTGCCCCTGACTAGGACAAGGGCGCCCAAGTGATCTATTCCACCCAAAATAGGGTGGACAAGCCAAGGACAATGCGCACTCAACTTTAGACAAGGGCTCAAATCACCATTCAAACATATGCCATTAATTTTGAGGTAAAAGGACAAAAATAGGCTTGGATGAGAGATAATATGGGTCACATTAAATAAAGGGTACAAAAAGTGGTGTAAATTGTGTAGGGTTACAATTTACGATGCTATACTTGGTCCTCACTGTCATGGGTATTAGTATAACAATATTCATAATACTTAAGACCAATAATAAGATTCGCATAACTCATTAATCGTTAAGGTCATCAAACAACTCTAATAGCTACATAATATTTTTTTCTTATGGTTAAGACTAGCACCTATACTATATAAGTTTCCCTAAATAATTACACCAAACATAGACTTATTTGGGTTCAAAGAGATGCCATTCTCTTTACACCTTTATAAAATTCTCTCCAAGTCCCTAAAATTGTTCTCCCTCTTTTTTAAAAATCTAATGAGATCATCAAGGTATATGACTATGGTTTTTTTTCTAATCTCTCCAAAAGATAGATCCATAGACCTCTAGAAGGTAGCTCCTATGTATATTAGACCAAAAGGCATACGTTTTTAAGAAAATGTTCCCCATGGTGTAATAAAAGTTGTCTTATGTTGGTCTTCTTTCACCACACTTATCTAATTATATCCTGAGAGGCCTTCCAACATATACATTATTTATGCTCCTACAAAAGTCTGAAGCACAAGGTAGTGGGTAGTTGTCTTTCAAAGAAGATTGATTTAGATTCCTAAAATCAACATAGATTCTAATATCCCCATTCTTTTTTCCAAATATAACTATATTAGCTACCCAAGTTGAGTAGTGTATGGGATATATAATCTTCACCTTCAATATTTTATCTACCTCCCTAAAGATTGCATCACCTATCTTAGGATTGTAATTTCTTTGTTTCTACCTAAAAAGGGAAGTCGCACACTTGAGTGGGATATGATGTTGCGACCCCCCATCCATGAAGTTTATCAAATCATCATAACACCATGAAAAGATTTCTTTGTATTTAATTAAAAATTTGATCATACTTCTCCTTTCTTTAGGTGTGCAACATTTACCAATGCATATTGGTTTGGGATCATTTGGGATTTCAATACTAATGGTTTCATATTATCGCAAATTGTTGACAACTTTATTGATCTTCTTTTTTATAGCTTTGTCATGCTTATCAAATAAATCTTCAAGAGAGACTAGACCCTTAGGTATTTTATTGCCTTTTAAACATTTAGATGCACTCCCTTCAAAGTAGGAACTAACAAACATCTTTGCACTTTCTAGAAAAACTTGCGTTTACCTATCATTTTTAAAAACTTTTCGAAATTCCATATTATATACTACACTATACCTATAAATCATCTCTATCATGTGTGAGTCTTTTTCAAAATTAGGATGTGGTAGTAGAAAAGACATAGAGACTCCTAATGAGTCAGCCTTGGAGTTTTGATCCCTAGGCATTGCTTCAATTGAAATGTATTAAAGTGTACGTCAAGGATAGTTTTGTATGAAATTAAATGAACATTTACAAGGATTCAATGAAAATAAAATCTAAGTTTACCATGTCTAAATTAAAAGATTAACACGAGTTAAGTTACCAAAAACACCATGTAAGATTAGATAGGGCATTTTAGGCCAACTCCTGATACTAGAGATTAACTTCAAGTTGACTTCCAATATAAAATGGGAGAGAATAGTTTAGTCGATTTATGGTTTTTTGTATTGTCATGAAAGGAAGCTAATGAAAGACCCAAAATTAATTGAAACATAAGGTTGTGGATCCTATAAATAGATCTTCGTAACTTATATATGAAGAGGTATTTGTCTTACGAGATCACTTCACAGAGATGTAATCTTATTGATAAAACATGGTATCAAATAATCAATAATCAGATAGATAAGGTTGCTAGATTACTTTTCTGAATATAAAGGATGTTCATGCTAAGATAGCTTTGATTTAATTAACAACTTGGCTTGAAGCAAAAAAAAAGTTATCCTACAAGCATATAAATGTGGGGCTCAACAGGGTACCATAAGACCTAAATAATCACTAACATAACAAAAGAATAGAACATATCACATTAGTTTTCCATGCCTAATGGAAATATTGGGCTTTACATACACTATCACATGCACAAAGGTTTGACCACATGCTTAAATTGTGCATGAAGAAATTAAAAAATACACAGAGATTGATAGAAATCATTGCAATAATAAATACAAAAATAAATATTTTATTTTTTCAATTGTTTGATCACGTGATCAAAGATTAACTAATTAGAGATGAGATACTAAATACATTATAATAGTTTCATTATATAGAGGTCTTGGACAAATTTAGGAACAACTAAAAATAGAGACAACTTTATGTGTATTCATGCAAAACTGCAATTAGCAACTTCATGCAAATTCTTTTTTTAGAGATTTTACATTTGACTCCCACAAACAATAATTCTTCTCATGTGAAGTGGGAGAAATTGCTATGCCAACATTGAGACACCATAATTCACTTGAATAATAAAATAGAATATCAAGATCTTTCAAGAAATTGCATAGATAAAGGAGCACAGACAAGAGATTCGGTTCAATCTGCATGATAAGATGCAACAATGAGTTGAGGTCTTATAAGAATGCAATGATAGAAGGTTTGCACAATGGTTATGGATAATTTCACGTTGTATGCAATCTTTCTCTCAGTCTCAATCATAAAGGGAACTTGAAAAGAAGCTAATCATGTAGTAAACATAAATGGCATGCAAAGGAAGCTAAGCATGTAGTAAACATAAATGACATGCAAAGGAAGCTAAGCATGCAATAAACATAAATGACATGCAAAGGTTCTATTACACTCTTGATAACTATTTGGTTTGAGACAAGATGAGTAGGAGAAGACAGAGTCACAGCTAATGTAGCTATCTTCCTTATATAAAGAGAATGCAATATTCTTAAAACATGCTCTACATATATGATCAATTGTTTGATCACATGATCAAAGATTAACTAATTAGAGATGAGATAGTAAATACATTATAATAGCCTCATTATATAGAGGTCTTGGAAAAATTGAGGAACAATTAAAAAAAGAGACGATTTCATGTATATTCATGCAAAACTACAATTAGCAACTTCATGCAAATTCTATTTTTAAAGCTCTTACTTTTGACTCCCGCAAACAACAATTCTTCTCATGTGAAGTGGGATAAATTACTATGTCAACATTAAGATGCCAGAAGTCATTTGAATAATTCATTAGAATATCAAGATCTTTCAAGAAATTGCAAAGATAAAGAAGAATAGACAAGAGATTTTATTCAATTTGCAAGATAAGATGCAACAATGAGTTGAGGTCTTATTAGAACGCATTGATAAAAGGGTTTGCACAATAGTTATGGATAATTTTACGTTGCATGCAAGATTTCTCTCGGCCTCAATCATAAAGGGAACTTGAAAAGAAGCTAAGCACATAGGAAACATAAATGGCATGCAAAGGTTCTATTACACTCTTGATAACTATTTGGTTTGAGACAAGATGAGCAGGAGAAGACAGAGTCACAACTAATGTAGATATCTTCCTTATAGAAAGAGGATGCAATATTATTAAAACATGCTCTACATATATGATTCATTTTCATTCATAATAGATTTTGATAAAAAGAAGATCAATTCGTATGCTTGCTAATGTAACTATCTTCCTTAGAGTAAGAGGATGTGATATTCTTAAAACTAACACCAAAAATTGGACATTTAACTGGATTAAAACATGAATTTATATTCTAACTTAAAAATTGGACATTGAATTGGATTAAAAGACAAAGGACTTTCATTCTTCTCATCCACAATTTTGAAATAGATAAAGTTCATTTTCTATGTCAACATTGATTTTTTGGTAATGAAATCTTTTTTTATATATTAATCTATAAACTCAAGCCTAATAACAAAGATACCATTGAGATTTCGAGGCACAAAGAGCACCCTGTGAAATGGAAAGTACTGGAAGTCAAATGGGATGACTATATCGATAGCCAAAAAACCAAGAAGACTAATGCGAACCCTGAGGCACCCACGGCAGAGAATAAGGCGGCATACATTAACAAATCGGGCGACATTGAAATTGATCTAACAGATGAAGTGGAAGATGACAGAGACGCCTGGGATGGATTCACTATTATTGCTAGGGTTGTCGGACCTAAACAAACCAGACAAATTAGTAATTTGTGGGCTGAAGCAAATTGGGGAAGACACATTGTACTCAAAGTTTTACCCAAGGGCTTCTTCGTTACAGTATTTGCGGAAAGCCATGAAAGAGATCATGTACTCGGATAAAAAAAATGGTTTATTGGAGATCACCTAGTGTATATGCAGCCATGGACCCCCAATTTTAATCCCATGGAATTGGCTCTCTACGACAAACCGGTTTGGGTAAGATTGTTTAACTTGCCAATCAAATATTGGGGTGACTCAAGTCTCGAGCGGATCGATCGAAACCTAGGCACCCTGCTGGAAATCGATGAGGAAATAATTGAAAAATATTTGTATACATATGCCAGAATGAAAATTGCGGCCGTGCAAAAAATCCCAGATCACATAACCTTAGTTACTGCCAATGGGAAATGGAGACAAAGCGTTGAAGTTGAAGAAGATATCAATCCATGTTACAAATGTGGAAGTCTACTTCACCAGGGAGGCAACTGTAAACTATATGTACGCAAGGCCTATGCTAGGACAAATAAAAAGGAGAAACAGATCTGAAAAGAAAAGGGAAAGGAGGTGTCTGTGAAGAACGAAGGAAAAGAACACCCTGAGAAAGATAAAATAGAAAGTAATATTAATCCAATGCAGATCGTGCCTACTCTGGAACACTTGAGCAGCATGGCACCGAATCCTAATCTTGATAATGAACAAGGCGACACCAACAATGAAGGCATTCTTGAAACTGAATCACTGGCCTCTGCACCGGAAATTGAGGGAGATGAACTGGATATACTTGATCCCAGATGTATTAGCCAATCATCTAACACCTTTGTAGGAAGGATCAAAGGAGTTAAGGGCAGAAAAAGAAATATGCAAATCAAAGAGGAAAGAGCCAAAGAAAAAGGCAAAGTCAATGTATTTAATTATTGAAGCATTCCAAGGGAGGTCGCCCCTCCCTTGGAGGAAGATGAAGATCACATCTTGGAATGTCAGGGGCCTATCTACCCCTGACAAAAAGCGCTTGGTCAAGAGGGTCTTGATCAAGATGAATTTGGATATGTTTGTGCTTCAAGAAACTAAATTAAGTGGTGAGAAGGCGATCGATTTTATTAAATATTGTCACAAATGGGAAGGACTTTTCCAAGATGCTAGAGGAACTTCTGGTGGTCTTGGGATTTTGTGGAATCCAGAAACAATAGAGGTTGATCCCGTGGCATCAAATGAGTTCTGGATGGCATATATGATTAGATACAAAGCTGGCAATCACTACATGCCCATGTTTAATGTGTATGGGCCAATTAAGACGGAGGACATACTAAGAATTTGGATGGAGATAACTCACCAATTGAATTCGTTGGACTCCAAAAAAGTAATATTGGCTGGAGATTTTAACGCCATTCTGGATATTGACGGCAAAGATGGTGGACTTCGAAAGAATACCAAAGTAACGGAGGACTTTAAGAATTTCATCATGGAGTGTGGAGTTGTTGATGTCATCCCCAAAAATGGAAAATACACTTGGACGAATAGAAGATTCAATTTTTCAAAAATTTCAGAAATGTTGGATCGTTTCTTTGTTGGTGAATGGTGGATAAGCAACTGCCTATCCCTTGAAACTTTCATCGTCCCTCAAGCAAGATCTGACCATTTACCTATCACTCTATCAATAAACCAAGAAGCCCCAAAGAACAGGAACTATTTCAAATGTCAGAGTATGTGGTGGAGGGACCCTGAGTTTAAAAATTTGGTAAGAAAATGGTGGTTTGAAGACAACAAGCGTTATGGATCCCCAAGTTACAGCTTTACTAAAAGAATACAACTTCTGAAACAGAAGATCAAGCATTGGAACAAATACACCTTCAAGAACATTTTCGCCAAAAAAATCAGAATTGAAGACGAATTAGAAGCCATCACTAATAGTGTCATGTTGAATGGAATGAACAATGAAACATATTTACTAGAGAAAATCCTTAAAGAACAACACGCAAAAATATTAAAAAAGGAAGAAGTTTACTGGCGAGATAAATCAAGAGAGCTCTGGATTGCTGAAGGTGACAACAACACAAAAAAATTTCATGCTACATACAAAGCAAGGAGGATTAACAATGAGATCACTGCAATTAACAACACCAATGGCGACCTTGTTAACACTCAAGCAAACATTGAACTGGCGGTGATAGACTACTTTAAGGGGCTCCTTGGTAGCTCGGTGACAAACTCAGTGGATCCTAACCTAACTGGTTTATTTGATAACTTGGTTTCTACGACTGATATTGAAATGTTAAATGCTCCATATTCCTTGGAGGAAGTTAAAAAGGCCACCTTCGCATTGCATCCACACAAAGCTCCTGGCCCGGACGGAATTACTCCTGAATTCTACCAGAATTGTTGGGACTTCATGGGGAATGATATCTGGAAGGTAGTTGAAAAATTCAAGAAGAAAGGTAAGTTTGTTAACGAAATGAATCATACTCTTATTGCTCTAATTCCAAAAAAGAAAAATTGTGAATCAGTCCAAGATTACAGGCCCATATTTCTTTGCAACAACATTTATAAAATCATATCCAAAGCTATGGCTGAGATGCTGAAGATCGTTCTCCCAAAACTCATATCTGAGCATCAAAAGGGGTTCACTCCTGGTCGGGAAATTGTAGACAACATTATTCTTGTCTCTGAGGTATTGCACACCATCCATAAGGAAAAACATAAGGGAATGGTAATCAAACTAGATGTTGCAAAAGCATACGACAAAGTTGTGTGGAAATTCCTAATCCATGTTTTGGAAAAAATTGGTTTCCCTAAAGATTGGATAGACCACATAAAATTTTGTATCTCCATTGTTAGCCTCTCACTACTGGTCAATGGATCAGTAGTGGACTTCTTCCATGCCACAAACGGACTCCGGCAGGGGGACCCTTTGTCTTCATCACTTTTCGTTCTAATGACAGAGGTACTAGGAAGATTAATAAAAAAGAAACAGGCAGATGGCTTATGGAAAGGCATTCGGATTCATCAACAATTAGAACCTATCACACACTCCCAATTTGCAGATGATACTGTCTTATTTGGGGAGGCCACAGTAAATGAGGCCATGAGAATTAATGAAGTGTTAGAGGAATACACAATCATGTCTGGTCAGGAGATGAATGTAGGAAAAACGCAGATTTTCTTCTTCAACACCAGTAAACCAGCACAAAGGCAAATTGCAAACATGCTCGGCTATGGTGTTGGGAATATTCCCTTCAAATACCTTGGTGTAAGAATCAACTTGGGAATTAGGCAGAACCAGATTTGGGATGATGTCATAAACTCATGCAAGGCAAAATCAGACCTTTGGAAGAACAGGTGGTTGTCACAGGCAGGATGCTTAACAATGATTAAGGTTGTGCTATCCGCAACCCCAATTTACAGTATGCAGTGTTTTGAAATGCCAAGTGCGGTGGGCAGAAAATTGGATAGTTTATTGAAAAAAAATTCATGGGATGGTGCAAAAGAACACAAAAAATTCCCCTCATTAACTAGGACACAATGTGCTTGTTAAAAGAGGATGGTGGCGCATGTCTGAGGAAAATGGGTACACAAAACATGGCACTTGGGGCGAAACTAACATGGAAAATGTATAAGTGTCCAAATAAGCTATGGTGCCAGATTTTCCAAATGAAATATCTTGATTCACATGACCTGAAAAGAATTATCACAATTGCCAACATGGGCAAAGGATCTGCTACATGGAATTTATTATGGAATAGTCGACACATTATCACGGATCATGTGTCCTGGAAAATTGGAAATGGGTGCAAAGAAAAATTTTGGTGGGACTCATGGGAAGGGGAGCCTCCACTCGTGGACATGTTTGAAGATCAGAATTGGGTTAACTCCATGGAAGCCACATTTGGGGAGCACGTAAATAACTTCTTCAAATCTTCGGGTGGCCAAGGAAAGAGGGTTTGGAAGGACACAATGATTGGAAATTTAGAACATTGTAGAAAACTTAAGGAAACACTTGCCAGCAGGGTTGTATTAGTAAATGAGGATGACGATTTTATATTATGGTGCATTGCTAAAACAAGTGAATACAATGCCAAATTGGGGTATGAAGTGCAAAGGAGGAGAGTTATCAACCTGGACTGGCCTGGTAAGTTGTGTTGGAATAAAATGATGTTGCCAAAGGCCAGGGCATTCCTATGGATTGCGCTTCATGAAAAGATACTAACGGGGGATAGACTTAAAGTCATTGGAATTCAAGGACCAAATTGGTGTGTCCTTTGTAAGTCTGAAGAAGAAACAACAAATCATCTCCTCTACAGATGCCCATTCTCAGAAGCCTACTGGAATTGGTATTTGGATATGGTCGGTTTGAGCTTAGCAAATAATGAAACTTTGAAAGATTTATTGATTGCTTGGCCTTCTTCAAAATCATCGAAATGGAGCACGTTATGGATAATTGGGCCAGCAATGATCGCATGGCACATATGGAAGGAAAGGAACATAAGAATATTCAGGGAAGTGGAAAGATCACTGGAAGTTGTCAGGGGAGGTATTAAAATCGCAATTGAAGAAGTCGTCAATGGAAAATCATTGTCGACTAGATACGGAAAGTTCATGGATTGGGATAAAGAGATGGAAAAGAAGTGGGAGTTCAAGGGAATCGATATAAACCAAGCTAAAAAGGTGGTTGACAAGAAAATAATTCATTGGAAGAGACCCCCCAAAGGGTGGGTAAAATTAAACTTTGATGGGGCTTGTAGGGGTAACCCCAAGGTCATTGGGATTGGCTTGGTCATTCAAGATGATGCTGGCAATATCATTTGGGGCACTTATGGCCATATTGGAAAAACCACCAATAATGAAGTTGAAATTCATGCTTTGGAAATGGGACTAACTCTATGCGCTCGTAACCAACTGTCAAATATCCAGATCAAGGGGGATTCCTTAATCATCATAAACGGGATTATAAATGATAAATTTCAAAATTGGAAACTGGTCAAATGGCTTCCCAGAATCCAATCACTCTTGCAGGGAATTGGCGCATATGAAATCTCACATACCTACCGAGAAGGTAATAAAGTTTCAGACTACCTTGCGAATCTCGGGGTATGCATTGACAAGGAGGACATCACGGTTAATATAGAGAATGCAAGCTTAGAACTCACATAGATCTTAGCGATGGACATAAAGGACAGTGCTCGTGAAGGTATCGGATAGGCGAGGGCATGTCATGATTGGATTTGGGGCAGGTGGCACTCCTATTTGCTGGCATTTTCCATGTGAAAAGAACATTGCCCTAAAACATTTCCAATCAAACTGTACACTAGTACATTCGGGTCAAAATTTTGACGGCAAATCGTCGGCATTCCGACGCAATTTTGTCGCACTATCGACAAAAAAAGTCGTCAAAACTTTTTGTCGGAAGTTCCGACTATCCTTGTGCTCATCGCAATTTTGACATCAGCTCCAACCTTTCCGACGGCCGCCATGGATGCTCATACCCAAAAAGAATACCGTCGCGATCTTGGCCTGCTGTCGGAATTCTGACATCAAAGGGTGAAAATTCCGATAGAGGAGTGCTGTCGGATGCACAACATCCTCGTCGGAACTCTCCTGGAGGCCGTCGTAATTTTAACCCTTTTGTGTCAGAATTACGACGACCTCCAGGAGAATTCTGACGAGGATGTTGTGCATCCGACGGCACTCCTCTGTCGTAATTTTTACCCTTTGATGTCGGAATTCCGATGGTAGGCCGATTTTTCTGAAAAAAAATTTTTATAGAAAAAGATTGACATTGGTATCTCTCTTCTATCTCTCTTCTCTATCCCTCTCTACTATCTCTCTTCTCTCTCCCCTCTCTAGGTCTCTTTCTCCATCCCTCTCTTCTTCTCTCCCTCTCTACTTCTCTTTATCTACCCTCTCCAGGTCATTATCTCTTCCTCTCACCCTCTCTCTCTCTCTCACCTCTATAGGTCTCACCTTCCATTCCTCCATCATTACCCATGTTGTCAAGTTGCAAGATATTTCCCAAAGTACTTGGTTGCTAGGGTTGATTTGCTTAAGTGTTGGAGTCGGAGTTAGATGAGACCTGCATGATTAAGCTGTATTAAGTGATCAAGTCACCAAGATCTCAATTGTAAACATGACTAGGTTGTAGGGTTTTATGGTAGCATAGGTCAAGATTGAGGTATGGTGGTCAAGAATTACTTTCCAATGTACAAAAGACATCAAAATGATGAAGAATGAAGGCGATGAACTCATAGACGGTTGTTCGCTCAAATTATTGAAATTATTTGTCTTATAAGTGAAATCCAGTGTTTGCTTTTGGATAGTTCTGTAATGATGTTAGTAAATTATTTGATTGCTTTGAAGGGTTCCTCTGGAGACGAGGAGTTCCGTTGGTTTGTTTGCCAACTTTGCCTATTCATAACAATGTGCAAAAGTTATGTCTGTGCTTAGCACTGATACTATTCTAATATTATATAACCTCCTGCTGGTCACTCCCTTCTTTTGCATTCCTTTGATCACAAGGAGTGATCGTTCTTCTATCTCTAGTCCCCTAATGCCAAAGCGGAGGGCTAAAGTTTAATAATGCGAAGGGCTTTACATTCACTATCCATAATGAGTCCTCCACTTCCTGCAATACCTGGGTTGTCCTTTGGAGCAATGTCAAAATTGAATTTGAATCTGCCTTTCTGTTGTGGAACACATTTTCTATAGGCTTCTTTGTTAGAGTTCTTTTTCATATTCTAAGCTTCAGGCTCATTCCAAGTTTTATTAAGGTTTTTAAAGCCTTAATTTATTCAAAGGTGTCACATTTGTTTTATGGTAATACTGTCAAAATCTTTAAAGTGGGGAGCTAAACTTTCATCAAAAGAGAAATAAAAACTTGTGTGGCCTTATAATTCATGAGTTGAAGTTTGAGTTTAACATTTTGGAGGTAATTTTCTTAGACTATTCAATGCCCATTCTAACTAAGGTCAATCAAAATTCAAGATAAACCTGTAGTAAAGATGAGGATCTCGAGTTCATTGGTAGATGACTCCACTTTTGATGGGAGAAAACCCTAGTATTCAGTTTGGTAAGCTCTAGTCGAAGGTGCAATATGACAGCCACGTAGAAGGAGAACCATGACATGTTGCAAAATTAGAAGGGAAATTCTAACAAAGAGTAGCTACGTGTTTGGAACATTCAAAGCATTTCATGTCTGGGCTAGCTATCTTCTTTACTCTAGTCTAGGATTTCACATTTTTGAGAAAGCATGATTTGTATGGATGGTTTGTTTGTTTCAAATGAAGTATAGTCCAGCCTCCACCAAAATAACAATGACAGTAAGGACTAGTAGAGTAGTATGTTAGAAGGTTTAGACATTGATAATAGTGTCTAGGTTTTCCCCAATTCTTGAATAGCATTAATAGATAATCATAAGTATAGCAAGGAATAGATTACTTCGAGCTTGTAATGAAGAAGGGTTTTGAATTAAAAAGATAATGATAAGAGTTTTTTTACGATTCAAAACACAAAGACAATCACAACAAAAAATTACAAGTTATAGGGTTACATTGAAATAGAAAGGTGGATTTTAGAATTTTTGTAGTAACATTCACTGTTATAGCCACGTGAACAGCTCAAAGGACTTGTAACAGTCAACATGGATAAGAAATGGAAATCTGCTTCTTAGAGTATGGGATCATTGTCAACTTTAGAAGAAGCTCCTTCTTTATTTGAGTAGGTTTGATTGATTATTGAAGAATTTATTGTGTTTCTCTATCAATAAATAAGAGGTCTCAAGAAGCTAAAGACAATGAAAACTAATTGATGGGCAACCTTTTGACTGTCAAGAAGTGATTGCCTCAGATGAAAGTAGTGATAAATGTCACTATCAACAGAAGAACAACCAATAAATGATAAATTTGCAGTGAGATCATAGTGCCTAAATCAGTCTAAAAGCTTATAAGGATCAGAACCAAGCCATATAAGCTTCAAGAACAATTTGAGAGCATCAAAGTCATCTACCAGACATTAGAAATTATCAAATCAATGACACATAGCAGCCTCATTACAGTCTTATGTTGTATTAAATAGCAAAAGCCAAGTCTAAGATAGTGTTAGAAGGTGTGTGAGAGTCTTCAACATGGATAACTGATAGGTATAACACTGAGAGCAGCAATATATGAGATTTGATGAATGACAGTGGCCATGATATGGAGATGACAGTGTCAAGTATCACTGTCAAAGCATGAATAGAGGTCCTAATCTGAGTCTTTTCAAGAGAGAACAATAAAAATGAAGCACCAAGGTCTACAGTCAGATCAGAGACAACCATCTAGCAGCCCAAAAAAGAATCAAAAGGCTGTGAAAGGTCAAAATCACAGTATTTCCATAGCCCATGAAGTTCTAGAAGATGTGCAAGGGCAGTTCATAGTGCAAGGTCATAGGTATTTAGTGTCATAATTATTTTCTTCACCCCCAGATCTTGATGAAAGATAAAAGGATGCCATGACACAAAGTGAAAAGTCTATAGCACTGATAAATAGGTTAGCATTATGTCATATGCATACAAAACATCATGAAGCAGATTTGACAGTAATAATGTTGCAGCAGTCATCAACTCAAGCATAATGAAGGCATGGACACTGAGCATGCAAAAATATAATTGATAACAGTGGTGAAATGATTAATGTTGTATCACAATTTGATATCAAACTGTCTATGAAGATGGTTGTTGAAAGGTTTAGTGTTGGTTTTAAAGGTGAAAACATTGCATGAGGTTTGCCACCATAAAGGAAATACAAAGCTACAAATAAGACAGTGACCATTCAAAGATAAAACTACAAAGAACTATCAAAGAAACCACAGTCCAATGAAGAATCAAGAGACAACAGGCCTAAGTGTAGTCTCAGATATTTGAAAATGTCATTATGGATAGTTAAGAAAAATAAATGCATTCATGATATTTGCACTCAACAAAAGAGAAGGGTTTGTATTCATCAAAGATTAGTTGGAACACTTGTGAGAGAGAGATCAATATCCATCAAGCCATAAATAAGCTAATCACCATTACAAAGCACGATGAGTCAAAAAGGCAATCAAGAATTATCAGTTCAAAGGATCAATAGGTGAATCTTCTCTTGTTGATAATCTCTAGTGATGGTGTATAGGATCCCTATTCCAATCTCAATGTGCCAAAGCTTGATGAGAAGTCATGGATTAGAAGTTACAAATGCCTTAAACAGTTTTCTATTGAGAGAAGCCATATAGTCAAATCAAGACTCAAATCCACAATGGTAAGATACAAACAACGATGATAGTCAAGGAGTCATTCATTGTAGGGTTTTCATAAAATTTTAGAATATGGTATGAGCAGTCCAAAGAACTATGACACTTCACTGAAAGGAGTAGCATATCAGTCCTTATTGGCATCAAATTATACAAATGACAACTAGGGATGAAGCTACAGGAGACAATCATTGTCTTAGTTTAAGACCCTAGAACAATATAGCCCCAATGGAGAAAGCAAAAAATCAAAACATAGGAGAAGTCCTAGAATCCCACTAAAATCTTATTTGTGGTCGCAGAGTTGCAAGATCAAAAGCATATAATGGTAAAGATGACCTAGGGTTCTCTTTTTATTATTGAGACAATATTATGTGAATATGATAGTTTAGCAGTCCTCGAATGCATGTGAGTAGTCCCAATGAAGAAACAATACCATCAGGGTATTAGAATAATTTTTGAAACCTGCAATCATGTTAGACAAGTATTGAAAGTATAATTCATAGAGCAACCATTTCAACTAGGTTTAGATAGCATATATTCATAACTATTTCAATTTTATGTGAACTACACAATATCTATAATGCATAATTGGAGTTAAACCATAATAGGGCTTGGATGAGAAACATGATAGAGCACCTGAAGTTGTCCACATGCTAAGCCCAAGAGTGGATATACCATCCCTCTTGGCCCCATGTGGCAGTTCGCCATCCATATGAGGTGGTGTGCTTATTGGGTAAACTTGTACCTACCCTCCCTATCCATGCTACCTTATCCACCCTTCTATGATTGAGACCCCTTTAATCACAATGGTAGAGTTTGATGGGAAACCACAATTATATTATGTAGGATCTCCTACCCTATCTCGTTGAATTCATTCCTACACCAAGTGACTATGAACAAAAGCGTAGGTATTTAACAACAATGACATGGTCCATGGACTAGTGATCCTCCTCTTGATACTCCATCTACAAATGAGAACATCTCTTGTACACGTTGCTACTTCAGAATTAAAAGTTGCTTCTTCTAGAACTTTCCATGATTCTTTGCAATAGGATTATATGTCTTCTAGATTCACCCCACTAGGACACATTCATATCAAGCATCTTTACTTTTTTGAAAAGTCGACCACATTTCAGATCTAGATGACACCATAATGACTTTGATTTCCTCTTGCAAGATATTCCTCCATCATGTATTGCTTCATCGAAGTTCAAATTTGCTTCTTCAAGGGCTCACAATGATTCTCTATATAGGATTCTTCGTGTCTATGAGATCCACTTCATTAGGAGGCCTACTTAAACATTTCACATCTGTTTGTGGACTCTCACCTTTCAAACATTTCACATCTTATTGAGCTTCGCTTTGTTTCGAGAATAGTTTAATATTCTCTACTTAACAGGGCCAACCACGTGAAGGTGGAAGGTCATTTGGCCCCTCCCCCCCCCCCCTAACATCACTCTAAATTCCCTTTAACATCTAACATTCATTCATTCTTTCATTCATTCTTTCATCCATTATTAAAATATAACATTCATTCATTATCACATGACGTTCATTAACACATAAAATTCATTAACTTTCATTAAAACACAACATTCATCAATAATCATCAACACATATCATTCATGAACATTCATTAGCACATAATTACATTCATTACACATAAAAATCAGTCATTATCAAATAAGGTAGATTACAATCATTTCTTTCTTTGTTTTTTCTTTGAAGCTATGAAAAGATAAGTGGAACATCGGTTTCTTCATCATTTCCCCCATCTTTGGATGTTCTGCCCTCTTCTCGTGCTCTTGATGTATGCCTAGTCCTATACAAAGGATGAGGATGCTGAACCAAAGGGGGGTCCTCTGCAATAACAAAGAATTGGGTTAAATTCAAAACATTTTTTTATTATTGTTACAAGTATTTCATTAATTTAAAGAACACAACCATTACACTCTTTACCTGATGGGGCCACATCATTTTGTCTAGCCTCAACCTCGACATGTTGAGCACCCTCTAGATCCTCTGGAGTTGAAATACGAAACATTACATTAATCAATACACCAATTGTAATTAAATTTGTTTAAAGGAATAACAGTGGTTACCTGATTGGGGAACATCACGTTCCTAATGTTGTCTACCTGGATCATGCTCCACTTGGTCACCACCGACTACATGCTCTAAAATATTAACAATAAAGGTTACATTAATTACTACACTAATTTTCAATTTAAGATGTTTAATTGTATTAATAATTACATAAAAAAATTTGAATAGCAAATGAATACCTCCACTACTAGGATGCACATCCGGACCTTCATGTACAGGTTTTGTTCCATGATTATCATGCTGCATTCCAATGTCACGCGCAGTGTTATCATTGCTTGCTTATTTAAAAAAAAATATAGTCACTTAATGTTGAAACTTAACATCAAATAGATTATTGGTTAAGTATTCAATTTGAAATAATTTTCATTTAGCTTAATTACTGTTGTGACAGATGCATCAGAATCTCATGTTTGCCCACTCAATTCTCGTAGTTGTTCAGCCACGGCTATATAGCCTTGCTGGTAGCCAATTCTCTTGTCATCTTCCGTGGGCGCTCTATTGAATTAAGAGCCCTACATTTTTGCTTAGTATTGTGAATTTTGCTTGTATTGTTTGATAAAAAAAAAAATTGTTTACAATTTATAAATATTTTGATGTGATACTTAATTTACTGATTCTTACAATTCATGCGGCAAGTTTCATATAACCACCAGAGCCAAGTTTGTGTTGCCCATGCTTTTCTTGTCTTGCCTTGGTTGCCTTTGACGTGTCACTCAATCTATGAAAAGTTTGAAATATGTTAGATTATATAAATATAATGAATAATTAGTACATATTCACATTCTTAATAGTATCACATACCTTCTTCTAGCGTCTGGTGGTGTATTTCCTTTTTTCCTTTCAATTCTCTCCTTTGCATCCAAAATCAGGTCCTTACACTCCCTCTCTGGAATCATTGGGGGACACTCATACTTTACGTTCTTCTCTAAATGTGTCATGTATTGGTCCCTCGCATACTTTAGATATGTGCCAGCTTTTTCTAGGAGTTTAGTCTTGTCGAATGTGTCATTTCCAAACAACCCTACCATACGGTTTGTGAGTTCATCTTTTAACTTTTTTTCTTGGTCATTCCACCTTTAAAGAAAAAAAAAACCTGTTAGATTTAGAAAGAAACTGAAGCTACCTTTGATATAGTTCAAGAAATGGATAAAAGGAAAACTATTCTAGCAATTATATGAAATCAATATAGTAGATAAGGGTTAGTTCACGTATGATGTTCCACTTTTTACATATGGTGGGCCCAAATATCTGCAATGAAATGTCATTAAAATTTTTATAAAAAATATCATTTCCTGCAAAAAAAAACATGGGATCATTAGTCCAAAATGAGTGATCAGTAAGTAAATTACAATTAGACTATATATAATAATATTTTTAAAGTACCTGGAACCTTCTGTATCTTCAAGGGAATCAATTCTTCGTCGCTCACCACCAATGTGGCCTGCAACATTCTCGTACTAGCAATACGGGAAGATCCGGGAAATGATGGTATGTTATCAGCAGTACTCGCCTTTGGTGCATCCTCATGTGCATCTCCTGCCACAGTAAATGAATCCACTATGAAATGCCTCCAAGAAAGAACACTTCAAGGGTAATAAAGTGGGTGGGTCAACACGAGCCGGTGCAACAGACGATGTCTGCATGCTACGTGTTGCTGACATTGCAGTCGGCAATGCATATGGGCTCGACCTCGGACCCATGTCAGCACCTGAAGAGTAATACATTAAATATGTAAAACATTAAAAAAGCAAGTTCACAAGTCCAAAGGAGTGGTTTTAATATATAGAACATGGTCATCACCTGAACTACTCTCAATACCCTGATCATCGCCACCAGGATGATGAGGCCCTATAAATTTCTGTAAAAACAACACATACATATTTTAGTTAATGACATAAAAGAGAAAAAAATATAAACCATTATTGAACTTTTGTTATGATTAAAGCTTTCATTACTACTTACTTGCAAGTTTTCCATTTTCGTCAACAATAGTTACACCCTCTTTGTTATCTCATCAGTCTGAGGGCTTATGGTTGTCAAATCAACAATCTCTTGCCTAATTTTTCTAATATTCTTTTGTACAAATTGCATAGAGTTTGCGCTATGTGCGATGTCATCAGCGCATAACACTGTCGAGAGCCCCACATCTCTATGGAGGTGTTGAGGTACTGCAGGTTTCTTTCCCTTATCCCGAACATCCGTCTATGACAAGAATATAATTAACACTATCAAAATTACTTCAAAACACTCAAGAAAAGATCATAATGTAACAGTTTTCTTCTATCTAATTTGTACAATTACAATGAGGTTTACCTGCTCCGTAGAAGTGTTGGGACCTACACCCCTATCTGTGCTATGTGGTGGATCCATGTGGCCCTGTGACAAAGAAAAAATATAAAAATGTTAGTGAAATGAAACCAATAGACTTAGCAAAAAAACTTAATAATACAATGGTTTATTGGATTCATTAATTGGAAGTTGGCTTAAATGGTATATATATAGTACGTACCACCCCCATGATAGTAACTTTGTTTGTATCTATATGATTCAAATTGTAATCGATTAGTAGCTCTTCCCCTGCACTTATTGATTTTATCGCACATACAAACACACAATTTCCCTCACATGCCTCAAATATGCAATTGGGTTGCTTATTAGTTGTCCCAGGTCATGTACTATTTATAAAACCTGCAATATTCCATGTTGCTTTTGGCCTTCCATCAATGTATACAGCCACTCGTTTACTTTGATCATTATCTTTTTGTTGTATATAATTGGCTGATAGTGCATACCTATGCATACTTTTTTTATATCGAACAATCTGCATCCAATCATTATAATTGTAACAAGGTCTAACAAACTCCATCAATTCAGCAACTTTGTTTTAACAGACCTTTATGCTATCCATGGAAAATAGGCCCAAACCATGTAACGACGAAGGTGCTATGCGATATATCCTCTCATTAACACAAAAATCAGTGTTTATTGGAGGAAGTTCCTTGGGTACACATTGTTTCAGTAGATGTTTGTACCTCAAGGGCACCTCAATGTCGCCTTTGGTCTCATCATCATAAGAACATGACCCCCCTCGAGCAAGAAAAAATTTCATGTGTTTATTGAATTTTCTTCTAATCTTTTGACCTTTAGTTGATCTCCCTATTTGAGATCTACTACATGTCTCACTTTCCTCTTCTATTCCTGCATTTCCCTCACTCGAGGAAGACACATCTGACGAATACCTATTTGGTGATACCTGTGCACCATCAAATGAGAGAGTTAGTTGGTAATGAGAGAGATATTTTGCAAATGAGGGTAATATTGATGAAGAAGTCGGCTATAAAGTTGATGTTGAGATTAAAATTTGAGTAAGTCCAACTGGGGCCTCAAGTGTTGATAACTGTATTAGATTTGTTGCTAATGTTGAGGTTTGAAAAACTAAGGAAGTTTGTTTTTCTTGTAATTTTTTAAAAATATATTATTTCTATAAGGTGTATTGACTTATACCTGTCGATCCATGAGACTGTGCAGGATCCTCATCAAAGGGGTTCGGGTTCCTGCACCAACAATTGAGCATCATAAGCATTACATTTGTAATTTGATAAACAATAAATACTGCGGTATCATAAGCATCATAAGCATCACATATGTATCATCCTATATGTAATTGAGCATCATAAGAATCACATATGTATCATCATAAACATGTAATCCATCACATACATATCATAAATCACCATGCATCACATAGCTAATTGTTGGTGTAAATAAATATTCATTTTGGATATTATTACACTTACTTAAGTTAACTTAGGATAATGCATCTCTTCGTAGTTTGGATTTGAGACACTTAGGGAAGTGTGCACATAGGGATAGAGCTTGTAGGAGAAATTCCACCTTTTGTGGTCTTATTTTGTTGTTACACTCCACATTCGGTGGGTCATCCACCTCTTGTGAAATATTATATTATTTCTCCTACCTACCCTTAGTATTTCTTACCTACCCTTGTTTCTCATTGAGCCACATGTCATATTTGTGTGCTCATACATCCATATGGTCTTGCCTATATAAGCAAGCCTCTATTCATTGTATTGGTTAATCCAGTTGATCATTTGCATATTGATGAGAATACAGTTTGTTCTTGTCATTTTATTGTCTCTTTTATGTTTTTCATTGTGCCCTTGATCTTGGCAAAATCCTACATGGTATCAGAGCTATTGGGGCTTCATTGATCGGTTTTTGGAGACATCGTGGAAGGTTTCTATTTTCGGATTTGGGGATCTTCATTTTTTGGGGGCGTCATACAGCGATTTGGACATCAACGTTGAATCCGGGAGGCCGTTTCCATAAATTTCGACTATAAAGTCAACCTATTTTGGTGAGAAAAAAAAAAAATTTCCCCATTTTGACTATTATCGTACGGATTTCGAAAAAAAAAATTTTTAAAAAAAATTATTTTTCAAAAAAAAAAAATTTCGAAAAATAAAAAAAAAATCAAAATTTTTTTGTTTTGTTTGGGGGTCCGCAGACCCCCCCATACCCCGTACCTGTGTGTCGCAGGTGTTGCAGACGCCGCCCGTACCTGTCGGTCTCCCTGCCGTCGCCTGTACTCGTCACCGCCCACGCCGGTACCTGCCGTCCCCATCGCCCGCCGCCGCCCGAGTGCCCAGATCTCCCCGCTCGCCCGCTGGTCTCCGCCTTCCGCAGCCACCGGAGACTTTCGCAGGCCACCGACGACACCAGTCTAGCCACCACCTCCGGCGACCATCCAGTCAACTTTGGCGACCGCCACGCAAACACCCAATCAGCAGCCGGGACCCCGCCACGCGGCACACATGTGCAGACCTCCGTATGCCACGTCACCCGCGCCACGCAGTCCGTCCGTACAGTGCCACGTCATCGGTACGGCCTGCACAGTCAGTCGTTCGTACAGCATGGACGCCCAGTCAGCAAGGAGGCAAAGTTTTGTGACTACGGCCGTCAAATTTAACACAGTGACTTGCTGATGTCAGCGCCACATCAGCACTTTTTGGAAATTTTTTGACCCCTCTCCATTGGGCTTTTCAGTTTTGCAGTCCAACTTTGAAAGGCCATATCTTGCTCATTTTTGCTCCTTTTTTGGTGCAATTTTTTTTGAAATGGGCTAAAATTTTGTGATCTTTGTAGTGGTGTGGTTATTTTCTGATTTTGGTGCACAGGTTTTTCGGAAATTTTCAGATTCTCTCAGTTGTACCTGTCCAATCCTCAATTCTGCAACTTCAAAGGCCTCGTTTGAGCTCATACGACCTCCTTTTTAGGTGCCATTTTTTTTTAAAGTGCTTATTTTTTCGTCTACTTTCATAATATATGATCAAATTTTAGATATTTTGAGTGGAAATTGTACTTTCAGATATTGGTCTTATTTGGCCTATTAGGTACTTGTAAATTGCTTGGATCTTAGTTAGATATCTTGCATTATCAGTTTGAGACTCTTTTGGCCTTATTGAGGCAATTGTAAAATTGTAATCAGAAGTCCACTTTGCCATTTTTTGCAAGTGGCCCATTGTATACGCACTACTTATAAAGTGCCAAAATCATCACATTTGGGGGGGTTCTTTGATTGAGTGAATTTGGGGGGGTGTCTTGTGTGATTGTGCCTCTCTTTGTGCTCTTTCTATTTTTGTTGCAATGAGTCCTAATAAATTTCCACCTTTAACTCCACATAATTATGCATCATGGAAAATTAAAGTATGGAGTAAACTAATGGAAAAGGGTCTCACACACTACATAGATGGAACAATAATAGCACCACCTAATCCTAAGGTTGATCCAATTGCTCAATTAGAATGGCTCACAAAGAATTGCATGGCACTTGGAACCTTACGCAAGTATGTATCAGATGACCTCATTTTTCACATTGAGAAGTGTAAAACAATCAAAGAGGCTTGGGATATGTTTCAGAAATTGTATGGACAAGTTGATTAAATCGGAGGCTATCAGATTGACAATGAGCTCACCAACTTAGATCCCAAGAGTTTTGATACAATCCAAGATTATGTCACCAAAGCAAATGAGCTAAGAGCAAAGCTTAAGGATTGTGGAATTGACAAAAAGGATGCTCAATTGATATTCAACTTGTTGGACAAGCTTGCACCAAAATATGCAACATTTATATCTAGCTTCCAAACTCATCGTTTGACAGTGGGGAGTTCTTATGTTATGCCTTCATTTGATGCTTTCACAGAAATGTTGATATTGGAACAATCTAAGTTGTTGAACATGGGGTTTCTCAAGTCTTCAAAGTCCAAGGCTTTGGTGGCTAATCAAGGGAATCAAGGAAGTCAAGGCAAAGATTCCAACAAGAAGAAGAAGCAATCCAAGTCTAAGCCACACCAGGAAAAAGGACAATCATCCTCTCCATCACAAGGTGATTTTTCATCCTCTTCCAAGAAGGGGACACCACCTAAGAAGGATAAACCAACTTGTGCATATTGCAAGAAGTATGGTCATGATGAGCATCGATGCCATGCAAAGCAAGTTGATGAGTTAACCAATCTTCTTAAGAAAAACAACATCAACTTGCCATCCGCCTACACAAAGAAGGATTCATCTCCTTCCACTTCCTCACAGTCTAAGGGAAAAGGGCAAGCATTTGTGGCTACAACAGGTTCTTCACAGCAATGGATACTTGACTTGGGTGCCTCATATCACATGGGTTCTACAAAGGAGCAATTTTCTTCATTGGAGCCATCTAAGGTACCTCACATTTACATAGGTGATGATACACAGGTAGAAGTTGAAGGGAAAGGTTCAGTTGACATGGATGATGGAACATTTGAAAATGTTTTCTATGTTCCTAACTTGTCCACCAACCTTCTCTCCATCTACCAAATCACTCACTATGGGAATGGGAAAAAGGTTGAGTTTACACCAGATTCAGTTGTGGTAAAGGAACTTGATGATGATGCCTTGGTAGCAGTGGGACAAGTCAATGACAACTCAAGGCTTTATTCATTCTCCCATTTTGTGCCAAGTTCACCTTCTAGGGCCTTGCTTACTCATTCAAATTCAAAAAGTAAGCTATGGCATGAGTGGTTTGGTCACCTCAACTACCGCTATCTTTAGCAGCTCAGCACTAAAGACATGGTCACAGGTCTACCTCGAATCAGTTTTTCAGAGGGTGTATGTTCTGGTTGTTCCATGGGCAAGCATCCTGAAGAAAAGTTTGATAAAGGGAAAACTTGGAGAGCTTTGGAAGTTCTTCAACTTGTTCACAGCGATGTAGCAGGTCCATTTCCAACACCTTCATTTAGTAAGGCCCGCTATGTTCTCACCTTCATTGATGACTACTCCCGCTTCACTTGGGTCTACTTTCTCATTCATAAGAGTGAAGTATTTGACAGATTTCAGGACTTCAAGACTCGTGTGGAGAAACAATCAGGGAAAGTGGTCAAGATTCTTCACACAGATAATGGAAGGGAATATGTGAACAAGAGACTTGAGGATTTTTGTACATTTGAGGGGATTGATCTTCAGCATTCTGTAGCATACACTCCACAGCAGAACGGGGTTGCCGAACGCAAGAATAGAACTCTCAAAGAAATGGCTAGTTGTATGATACATGCACGTTCTCTTGATCCCACCTTTTGGGCAAAGGCTATCAGTTGTGCCACACACATCCATAATCGGGTTCCTCACAAAGCTTTGCAAGGTATTACTCCTTTTGAAGCTTGGGCTGGTAGGAAACCGATTGTGAGACATTTCAGAGTCTTTGGGTGTCTAGCATGGGCATGCATACCTCTGCAGAAACGCAAGGCATTGGAACCTCAGAGTCGGCCTTGCATATTTGTTGGATATCCTGAGGGTGTTAAGGCATACAAATTGATGGATCCAGAGACACATGAGGTGTTCATTGAGAGGACTATTCACTTTGAGGAAATCTCTCCTAGCTTAGCCTCTCTACCTCCTCCACCTTCCTCCATTGTGGATAGTGATGTTAGTGATTCAGATGATGAGACTCCCTCAACTCCGACTCGCAGGGTAACACCTCTACAGGGTCTAGTTGTAGTTGAGGAGCCTCGTTCTCCACCTCCACCTAGATCTCGTTGGGCTTGATAGATGCTTGAGTCTGCGGGTTCTCTTGTTGGGGATCCTTCAGATACATGGAGAACTCAATCACAATATCAGGATCTTCCACATACATTCATTGCTACCGCTTCCGATCCACAGACATTTAGGGAAGCATCAGGGGTTCCTGTGTGGGACCAAGCTCTGGAGGAAGAGTATAGTTCCTTGATGAGGAACAACACATGGGATTTAGTCCATCTCCCTAAGGGGAGAAAGATGGTTCGATGTAAGTGGATCTATCGGACCAAGTTTGCAGCGGATGGTAGTGTGGATAAGTATAAGGCTCGGCTTGTTGCGAAAGGTTTCTCGTAGGTTGCAGGTGTTGACTATACTAAGACCTTTGCACCCATAGCCAAGATGAACTCCATTCGTTTGACACTTGCTATTGTTGCAGCTCATGGTTGGGTTGTACATCAGATGGATGTGAAGAGTGTTTTTCTTCATGGTGATCTTGATGAGGAGATTTATATGGAGCAACCACAGGGTTTCATCCAGGATGCTTCCTTGGTTTGCAGACTAAGGAAAGCTCTCTATGGCCTTAAGTAGGCCCCCAGGGCTTGGTACGCCAAGATGGATTCCTTTATTCTCTCTGTAGGGTTCACCAGGTGTCATTCTAATTTGAATGTCTACATTTTGCGACAGGATGACTCTCACTTGATACTTGTGCTCTATGTTGATGACTTGATCATTATAGGGAGTACTTCATCCATCATTAGCAGGGTCAAATCTACTTTGCATGACAGATTTGCTATGACTGACTTGGGTCTTTTGCACTACTTTCTCGGGATAGAGATTTCACAGTCACCTTCCGGGATTACTCTATCACAGCCCAAGTATGTTCTTGATCTACTTGCACGCTTTCATATGGCTGATTGTAAGCCTGCCCCGACTCCCTTTCTTTCAGGAGTCAAGCTTGAGGCTCAGTGTTCTTCTCCACCAGTTGATGCCACTTTGTATCGTCAGCTTGTGGGTAGTCTCATCTACTTAACTCATACACGCCCTGATATTTCATTTGCAGTTGGCATGGTTTCTCGCTTCATGCAGGAACCACATGAGCTTCATTGGAAAGCCACCAAACGCATCCTTCATTACATCCAGGGTACACATCACTATGGGATTCACTATGCAGCAGGCACAAGACTTCGCTTGGTTGGTTACACAGACTCTGATTGGGCTAGTGATCTTGTTGATCGTAAGTCTACTTCTGGTTACAGTTTTCACCTTGGTTCGGGCCCCATTTGTTGGCAGAGCAAGAAGCAACATGCTATTGCTCTCTCTTCGACTGAGGCTGAGTATCGAGACGTTGTTAATGCAACGACTGAGACCATTTGGCTCCAGCAGATTCTCACAGAGTTTGGATTCACCACTCCATGGCCGACAGTTCTACATTGCGACAATCAGAGTGCTATTGCAATCTCGAAGAACCCAGTCCGGCACCAGCGGACCAAACACATCGAGATTCATATGCACTATATCTGAGAGCTCATCCAGGAGCAGGTCATTGATTTGTAGTATTGTCCTACAGTAGAGCAGGTTGCTGACATATTCACCAAACCTTTCACCAAGAGTAAGTTCCAGCAATTGCGAGCTCTCTTGGGGGTGTGGGATGTGTCATTAGGGGGGGTCAGCTGACTTCTCCTTCCTCTCTTTGGGGGGGACATTTTCCTCTTTGAGGTTTTGTCCTTCTTCTTTGAAAGTCTTTTGTCCATTCGTCTCTCTTTTGGGGGGGAGTTTTTTCCCACTGGGTTTTCTCCCTTTCTCCATTTGTGAGAGATTGCATTGCATCGTTTTGCTTGCATTTGCATATTGTACATGGGTACCTATCATGGCTTAGTAGCCGGGACCCAGCTTGCATTGTTGACTTGAGTCTTCATTCCCCTAAGTTGCACTTAAGGGGGGGTGTTGGTGTAAATAAATATTCATTTCGGATATTATTACACTTACTTAAGTTAACTTAGGATAATGCATCTCTTCGTAGTTTGGATTTGAGACACTTAGGGAAGTGTGCACATAGGGATAGAGCTTGTAGGAGAAATTCCACCTTTTGTGGTCTTATTTTGTTGTTACACTCCACATTCAGTGGGTCATCCACCTCTTGTGGAATATTATATTATTTCTCCTACCTACCCTTAGTATTTCTTACCTACCCTTGTTTCTCATTGAGTCACATGTCATATTTGTGTGCTCGTACATCCATATGGCCTTGCCTATATAAGCAGGCCTCTATTCATTGTATTGGTTAATCCAGTTGATCATTTGCATATTGATGAGAATACAGTTTGTTCTTGTCATTCTATTGTCTCTTTTATGCTTTTCATTGTGCCCTTGATCTTGGCAAAATCCTACACTAATAAGTAGTCCACATTTCATAAATAAACACAAAGTTCAAACAATGTCACATGTATCATCATAAACATGTAATCCATCACATATGTATTTTAAATCACCATCTATCACATAGCTAGAGGTGCATCATGAATTAATTAAGTAATGGCATTAGAATTCAAAACATATGAATTATTTATGTAACCATATAAGTCAAATCAATTTCTATCAAGATATCAATATTAAATAGATAATATAATAATCGCATCTCATACATTTCATTCATGTCATTGATCTTCTTCTTCATCCAACTCATCATCATGACCATCATCATCATCATCATCATCATCATCATCATCATCATCCTCGTTGTCGTCGTCGTTGTCGTCATCATCATCGTCATCACCATCACCGACACCATCACCATCACCATCACCATCACCATCACCATCACCATCACCATCACCATCATCATCAGCAACAACACCATCATCATCATCAGCTTCTTCTTCATGTACATTTCCATCAAGAACATCATCGAGTAACTGTCGATCGTGATCATCTATATCATCTTCTACTTCTTCGGTATCTTCTTCTTCCATCACATTATACATTATCGGCCTTCCTCTTGGATCATGTCTAACAACAAATGACCAACCCGGTTTATGTGGAACCTCCGAGTAAAATACCTACTCACATTGACTTGGAAGAACATAGGGCTCATCCCCAACTCGTTCAAACGACCTTGTATTAACCATTGTAAATCCATTATCATGTTCGATAACAGTTCTATCAGGATCATTTTTATTCAGTCGTAGCCTATACCATTTGAGGACGAACAAAACTAATTTGAAGGAATTAAAGTCACACTCAAGTATATCATCCAAAATGCCATAGTATCGATTTTGAGACACTTGAGGATGTATGTTGTTTCTAGATGAAATATTGGTCACCTCAAAGACTACAGTTATCCCAGAATCACAAGTTTTCTTCGTGTCATCCAACTGTTTGATGCGAAATTTATGACCATTGCAGCACATAGCCTTGTGGTGTTTGACTTGCAATATGTCTAACATATTAAAATTATTGCATCACGAGTTGATAAACATACGGGTGATTAATAAAATTATATGTACCTGTTGATCTCTTAAACCATATGCTAAATCAATTTCCCTTTGTGTAACATTGGAATCTCCATTATGATGAGCTTCACCAATGAAGCGACACCATCCCATGTTAATGTGCGACTAGAATGTTGACATCGTTCAATCCACACCGTCATCCAATCAAGATTGTTTGCAATATACAAATGTAGCGCATCCCACTCCCGACCAACTGTACAAATAATTAATAGACCACTTACAACTAATTTATTTAGAAGATGAAGAATTAATTAACTACAATAACATCTTATAATTACCTCTCACTTTCTTCAATCTACCTTTCCCCATCAAGTGCTCCCCTTCGAATTTATTAATGGGGTTGGGATCCCAAATGCGATCTTAAAACATCGAACCAAAACCATTTAACTCTTCTTTTTCATCTTAAAACATTGAACTTAATAGAGAACGTATTTAATGTAGCTGATTATGTGAATTTCTGAGCATTGTGTCGGCAAATTCTTACTAAAAGTTTGTCTGTTGCAGACTTTCTGAGAGACATTTTTGAGTATTCAAAGCAAAGCATTTATTTTAACATACACTTATTCATCCACATTGTAGGGATAACAATACAAGGCTCACATATTGGTCTAAGAGGATGCCATGGTCTCACAAAGTAACCAAGAACCATATGAAATGACGGTCTTGAATCCACACACAACTAGGGAGGATCCATACAATTATGTATGACTTCCCCCTTGTTTTTTTAATGGGATTAGCCAGCTCCAAGACATAGCCGTGAATAATCACTAAGAATGTACAAGTGGATCGTAGCTACCCATACAACAAACACTTACCCCTATCCTCAAATTTTCCCAATGTTTGATTCCTTATATACACTCATCCAAGGTTATCTATGTCGATCTTGGTGAGGAATCACATCACAACAAAGAAGGCAACATTTAAAAATAGCAAGAGTTTGACTAAACTACCAAAGATCATAAATATTGAAAGAAAGAAAAAATAGTAACAATAATAAGTCAAATAAATGTGTTCAATTCCAATAGCAAATCAAACATAGCCACAATAACTACACAATAGAGAAAACTCACAATAGTGATTAAACTAATTCAAACAAGATAAAATAAAATTGTTGGCCCATGCAACAAAGATGAGAGATCATCAATAATTGAAGGAAACTTCACAATCCTTAAAAGTGCACATTACATAACTATACGACTAGAAATTGTGGCTAAATAGAGTGAAGATTCATCATGACTCCAATAATAGTCCCTCATGTGTGCATTTGTGGCATGAACACAAAAACTCCCACATGGCATGGCCATGTACCTAATGGAGAAGACATGCCTAGGCTACATGCCCAAAAAACATGACTATAATAATAGTCCCTCATGCATGCATTTGTGGCCTGCACACTACAAATCCTAACATATCATGGCAATACACCTCATAGAGAAGACACACCTATGGCCACATTGCACATAGCAACGTGCCTCACAAAGAAGACATGCATAGGGCACATGCCACATAGCAATGTGTCTTATGGAAAATGTACATGCATGTCACACACCAAAGCTATATGTATACATCATGAGGCACATTCATATGTTATCAAACACAACCTATTGTATCTAACATGAGTTCCTCTCTACATGTGTGCAAATCTTCCAACACTAATCACCACTAAGAAGGAATAATATAAAATGCATCTTCAAATATTTGTGTGTGTGTGTGTGGAATTGTGTCTTTGAACCCAAATCGCTACCATCAACAACATGTAACCATCACCTACACTATATCAAAACATAAGTATGGTGTGACATCATATCTATTTGCATAATGTCAAAACACATGCAAACATGAAAATCATCATAGCATGACAAAAATCAATCTCCACATGTTGGAACAAAGATATAAATAAGATAATAGGGTAAGAGGAAACCCGTACCAAGAACCACATACCAACTATCGGCAATGCCATCAAGATAAATGTAGGATAGGATACCACTATGAGCCATCCAATGGTCCATTCTATGAGGAGAACTAGGGGATACTATCTTTGAAAGGTGTGGTCAATAGAGATAATCCCTACTAATGCCACAATATGTCACCATAGCTTCTTGAGTTTTCCATTCTTCTACTTAACACCACATTTATTGAGTTCCTCAACGGCGAGGTTGGTTCTCAATAGGATGCACAAACATGTAAACACACAAGCATGGTTTCATCATACTTGTATTGTATCATACTTGTACAACAATACAAATTCATTTTTCTAGTTAATTACTTAGTGTAAAAATAACTCCATTACATAACATAGGGTAATAATCACCATAAGTTTTCAAATAAACTGCCCAAACATCAATTGGAGTTACCCTTTCTAAGATACAAACATAATTTATTTATAACTTCAAAATTAAAATAATCACAATACATCCTGATGCTCTGCAAAAAGGATTAGAAAATCTGTTTGATGGCAACACACACAAGAGCACAAGAAACAAACGTTAGTGTTAGCAACAAAAGATTATCCTAAACAGGCATATCAAGAGAGATATTAAGCATGAAATAGAAAGCATATAAACATAAAATGAAATAGCTAATCAAGATGCTCATAGTTGCTCCTCCCTTGTTCCTCTCCTCTCCAAGTCCCAAATGAGTGTAGCTCTCAGCAGCTTTTTGCACTATGGATGCTTATGGAGGATTGAGATTTAATACTAAGCTTCAAATATGAAATGAAAAGCTAAATACTATGCTAGAGTAGATAGTGATGCTATGAAAAAGCTCTATGCTAATGCCAGTATAACAACAATACTCTAAAATGCTTCTCTTTTGCTTGAGGAGAAGGGTTCTATTTATAGAAGAAATGGGGAAATGAAGGGTTAAGATTGAATGGTTTAATCAAGGGCCAAGTTTGAAAGTTGGGGATCCATGTGCACAATTGGCACCAATAAAATGGTGACAAGTGTCAACATAGGATTGGGTTGAGAGAGGAGGTTGGAGGCATTAAAGGCCTGAGAAGACTTCATGGTTATCTAGAAGGTAAGGGTCAAGCCTAAATTAGGATTACCCATTGGATTAAGAGTTAATCCAAGGATAAACCTTTGTGCAAATGATTAAGAGATAATCATGGTCAAAGCATTAATGGCCTGATGAGACCTTTGGGTTGGGTAGAGGTTGAGTCAAAACAAATGTTTTAACCATGTGGGAGGGTTGAATTAACCATTAATGGTTATTGGAGACTTTGGGGATTAAGTGGTTGAAGGTTGAAAGCTTTCAAAGGTTATCCAAGACTTTGAGGGTTAATTTGTTGAACACACAAAGCATTAATTGCTTTTCAAAGACTTTGGAGTCTTTGAGAAGTGACTCCAATTTGCTTAGGAATGTGACAATATTTAGGGGATGGATTAGGCTAATTAGGAAGGGTTTAGAAGAATCTAGAAGGGGTTTAGGCATACAAGTGGATTTTGTAGGAAAATGCAAGTGGGAGAAATTTTGGTATTTTCAATTAAAATAAAATCATTTATTTCAATTAAATGGTGTAATTTGAATTTGGATAAATATTTAAATAAATATTAATTTATTTAAATGAGAAAAAGAAGATAAAGCATTTAAATGCTTGAAGACTTTGAGGGAAACCATTAAAGGCTTGAAGACTTTAAGGAAAACCATTAAAGTCTTAAGAAGATTATAGAAGGAAGCCATCAAGTTTGAAGACTTTAAAGCCATCAAGTTTGAATACTTTAAGGGAAACCATTAAAGGTTTCAAGTGGGTGAGGATAAATAGGATTTTAAATAAATAATTTATTTAAAATAGTTGTGCAACTTGCTTTTGTAGGAAAATACAAGTGGGTGGAGGATAAAGGTGATTTAAATAAATTATTTATTTAAAATAATTGTGCAACTTGCATTTGTAGGAAAATGCAAGTGGGTGGAGGATAAAGGTGATTTAAATAAATGATTTATTTATTTAAATGTGAGAGGTGGGATTTTGGGGGTTTTAAATAAATATTAATTTATTTAAATGTGAGAGGTGGGATTTTGGGGGATTTAAATAAATATTAATTTATTTAAATGTGAGAGAAGATTTAATTAAACAAATATGATTTATTTATTTAATTAATGGTATGAATTTGGTTAAGTGAATTAAATCAAATAAATTGAATAATTTATTTAATTAATAGGAGAAGAGCGTTAAGATGAATTAATTAAATATTAATTTAATTAATTATTAATTGATGGTTAAATAATCAAATAAATACTAAGTATTCATTTAATTAAGTGGACAGATTTATGTGACTACACATCCAAATAAGTTCAATAGTGCATGGAAATAGACAACATGATCCATAATTAAACCCATAAATTACCCTAATTGGATATGCTAATAAAATGGTGTCTCAAATAATAGAGATTATGTTGGACCTATAATAGAGATCTGGACTTTGTTTCATCATACACAAGCATGGTTTCATCATACTTGTATCCAAATACACCATCCATAGATAGGTACTCAGTACCACAATCTCATGGGTACCCTTTTAGCTGAATTTACCCTATATTTAGGTGAATCTACCCTTGTATCATTCCTTGATCTAGTATTTTTGTCATCATCCTAAGTCCTCTTTTTGTTAAGTCTTATCCCTTCATCTTTAAGAAAATCCACCTATCCTTATGTGAATCTACTTTCTCTTAGGTGAATCTATGTCACATAAATCATTTATCTTATCCATCTTTCTTACGCAAATGGTGAATTTTTCCTATCCTTAGATGATTACACTCCCATTTAGGTGAATCTATCTAGTTTTAGTCTCCTTCCATTATTTTGTCCAAATTTCTATCCTCTAGTTTACATGAATCTACTTGTTCTTAGGAAAATCAACCCTATCATTCTAAAGAAAATTCACCTTGTCATCATCCTTAATCATCTACCTTTCAAGTGTATAGTCCATCCATCCTTGGGAGAATCTAACATATTATTGGGAAAATCCACTCCCTCTTAGGTGAATCCACCTTTTCCACCTTCTCATTAATCTATTATTTGTTCTAAGAAGGACACAAAAGTGGATAGAAAACAATAGAGGAGATAGTACTCAAACAAGTACTAAGGAATTGCATTAGTGACATGTCACAAATGTGAGTTATACATTAGGAAATCTGGTGAGTATTTAGGATTGCTCCTATAGTCTTAAGTTTCTCCAAGGAAAATATTGGTGAGAAGATGAAATTTGTAGTTAATCATTTGGAGGTCCCTGCAAATTCTGTAGTTGTTAAAAAATAGTTTAGAACGGTCTATGAGGCCTAGGTTTTTGGTTTGGCAGAAAATCGAGTCCACCACTGGCCACGGTCTTTCTATTCTCAAGGTATTGATGATGACAAAGGGAAGGTTTATCAAGATTATAGAAGGGCATCCTAACTCTGAAACCCTGTGGACAATTTATGAAAATGTTGTTTTTGATGCGCCCAATGGTACAAAGAGATCAAGTAGTTTGAGACTGTGAAAGTCAGGACTCCAAAACCACAACAAACTTGTTATCTAGTCTTTGGCAGAAGCCAACCAGGCCTTCCCCATCCAGGTATTGGCTGTGAGCATTTTACTTTCATGGAGGCACCCTTCTCAATGGCAGGAGCGACAATGTTATCTCCTCTGCCATTTTTCTTTGTGTAATAACTCTTCAAGCGAGGTATGCATGGCAATTATTAAATGCTAAAATGAGCTTCTAAAAAAATTTCCATTAAAAAAAAAATCGCAAAATGGGGTAGCATACACACAACATGTGAACTGTATGACGGAATACCTCAAAGAGATGTCATTTCATGGTTTTAAGATTGCAAGATATGCACAAAATGGATTAATTCGCAAAAAAAACCAGTTGCTTTGATTGCAAAACAAACCTTACCTTGCTTGTGCAGAGATCGCTCTGGCGGGGGGGGCAGGGAGGCAAGACGGTCTTGCTTTGGTTTGCTTTGAAAATGAAAATGCATTGTGTTTTTCTTTTTTAATAAAATGCCTGAGGTCGTCGGAATTCCGATGAACACGAGGTTTTTTTTTAAAAAAAATCAAATTTTCACACAATGCTCCTTGTCCATCGGAAACCTCCGTCAGAATTTGACCCCAAATGTATTAGTGGTATGTCGACGATGGTCTGAAAGGATTTCAAGCATCTGTGTATCCTGATAATGAATCCCTGCAAAATTGGTATTAAGTGATGAGAAGAGATAAGGATTGATTGGTTTCGAAGCTACTAGATGCGAGATGATTCGCAATATTAAAAGGTATCGAAGCCATTGTGTTATTTGCTACAAACACCACAAGGAAGCCAAAAGGAAGGTGGAGTGCTTTTTGCTCTGGTTGTGTTGACGACATGGTTCACCGATTCGGACTCAGTTGTTTATGCCGCGAGGAGTCACTGGACGACCAATGCGACCAACTCTTCAACGTGGAGAGTGAGGGAATTAATGCCATAGTGGCTTTGATCAACATAGTTTGGAGTCCGGGTAGGCACTGGTGCGACGACTACATATACGAAATGGTGCTTGCACTTTCGGTAGATGTGTTGCCATCAAAGGAAGTTGTCATCACGAAAATATCTGGGTTTGTCCGCTAGTGCGATGCAAATCTTGTTGGGAGTGTGGTGTTAAAAATGGAAGAGGAGTGGGCTCGCATCCTGGGGCCTTACTTCAACCCGACATGCATCTTATATGATGTTGCGGTGTCTGACTCGGAAGATGAAGAACAAAACGATGCTTTGGAGTTGTGGAACAAACGAGAGAACTTCATGACTGAAGCTTGGGAGGTCTACCGTGTGGCTGTTATCAACGACAATTTTGAACCATTTCGAAGAATGATGGCAGATGACCTTGGTTGGCTCTCTGAAAACAAAACCAATGAGGTTGTGAATATTGGGGAATGGATTGCTACAATCTATAGGCTGATATAAGCACATGGAAAAATTAGATTGGTCCTAAGAATGTGGCTGCGTCTGTCGATTTTTGGTATGCGATTGGTTGTCCCCTTTTGTTTTATTGGGCAACAATTATGCATGAAAGAATAGGTTGTTGGCTCATTACAAGCTTACCTATGTAAAAATTCATAAAGTTTAATATAGGGTGCTATCCCGATTAATAGATAGCACTTATCCTTCAAAAAAAATGTATATCCACATACCTAATACTCTTTCTACTACAATAATTTTTAGCTTGAATCTCAAAAAGGTTCATTTGGCATGTTGGATAAACATAGAAACTCTGTCAAAAATAATATTTTTGATTGATTAAGCAGAGGAAAGGGCCTTGATCCTGTTAGAGTATTCGGGTATTTACTTGATTAATTAAACATTATTTGTTTAATTATTTAAGTTCCCTTTATCTCTTTTACACTTAAGCTAACTTTAGGTGCATATAATTAATTATTATGTGCAAACCTAGGTTTTCCCTTTTAGGGTTTCTTGACCTATTAAAGGTTGAGCTCTTTCTTTTCATTGTATGAAGAAGGATTATTATTGACAATACATTTTGGAGATTATTGAGCTCTCATCTTTTGGAGCATATTTTTCCTGTGTATTCTTTCCTTCTGTGATTTGCTTCATTGCTTCTCCTTGTAACAGGTTTTTCAGCTTGTAGAGATTATTTGGGCTCCTGTGGTGTTGTATTTTCTCAACTCTTATATGGTATCAGAGCCATAGAATGAGCATCCGACCTCCATTTTTTGAAAACTTCATATTTTCAGAAAGCGTGTGTTGTGTACTTTCCATCCATCTGAGTTTTATTTCTAGATTCTGCTCCATGCATATTTTATTCAGTTTTTTTCTTTTCAGCACTCTGGTGGATATCGTGGTTGTTTCAAGTACTGGGATCTCTTCTCTGAGTAGGGTGTCTCTATTTTGGTTCACATTTCTATTTCTAGTCTTCTTATCATTGTAGCTTGTATTTATGCAAACGCACTGAGATAAAGTGCCATCATGCATTGTTTACTTGGAATCTTGCATATCTTGTGTCTTGTTGTACATGCACTATTGATCAAGTGCCATGAGGGGGTTGGTGTTTGTCTGTTGTTTGCCATCTTCCTTTGTCCAGTGAGTGTTCCTTCCACGACATTTGCCTCATGATGATGTGTCTCAGCACCTTTGATGTTCTTGGTTGTTCGTCATGCAATTGTTTTTGGCTGTCCTTTTCAATGTTCCTGTCCCTCTCCCACTTCTGCATTATGGAGAGGTTTATCCTGTTGGTTCTACTACTTCCATGGTTCGATTGATCAGCTCTTCAGGCTTTTGTTTCTCATGCCATCTGTATCTTCGATTTCAGTTGTTTTTGCCTTGTTTGCCTCCTGATTCGAGTAGTGTCATTTGAGGGCACTCATGTAGATTACAGTCTTCTCTACCTGGTCATGTTCTAGTTCAGTGGATGTTCTTCAGATTAGTAGTTATTCTTCGATAGAGTTTGCAGGCTCTTCATGCTTCAATGATATTCTTTTTCATCTCTTTTTGGAGTAGAGTTTTATTCCCACATGGTTTTCTCTATTTCTCCAGTTCATAGAGATTTCATTGTATTTGGGTACCTAATCAGGCCTTGTTGTCGAGACCCATCTTTATTGCTTTCAGTAGTTGTTCTAGGTTTTAGCTTCTCTCTAAGTCTAGCTTAAGGGGGGGTGTTAGAGTATTCAGGTATTTACTTGATTAATTAAACATAATTTGTTTAATTATTTAAGTTCCCTTTATCTCTTTTACACTGAAGCTAACTTTAGGTGCATATAATTAATTATTATGTGCAAACCTAGGTTTTCCCTTTTAGGGTTTCTTGACCTATTAAAGGTTGAGTTCTTTCTTTTCATTGTATGAATAAGGATTATTATTGACAATACATTTTGGAGATTATTGAGCTCTCATCTTTTGGAGCATATTTTTCCTGTGTATTCTTTCCTTCTGTGATTTGCTTCATTGCTTCTCCTTGTAACAGGTTTTTCAGCTTGCAGAGATTATTTGGGCTCCCATGGTGTTGTATTTTCTCAACTCCTATAGATCCCTTACATAATTAAGACATCAAGAAACACATCAGAGCAACTATCACAAAACAGTAAGCTTAAACATCAAAATAACTACAAATGGCAAGAATCCTAGTACCCCACTAACAACCACAACATCATTTATTTTTTAGGAGCTCCCAATTCCTTGAGAGCCACTACATTTGATCCTTCAATGCATCTAGATCTATCTTTGTGCCTAGACAAGCCCCCACCTATTGTTGCCTTGTTCCCTATTGTTTCTTGGCTTTCTATTTTAACTTGCTTTACCCCGAGACAAAGCCCATAACCATTTTTCTTATTATCTCATCCACAATAACATAGAAAGAACTTATAGCTCTACCCATATGAGTTTTATTTTTATGAAACTCCTTAGCTCCGGTTTCCAAATCCTTCATATGAACCTACAAGTCAATGATTTCACCCTTCAAATCGACAATTTCATTTGCATTCTCCATGGGGGAAGGGTCCTAAGCCCTTACACCCATAACATCTTCCCTAATATTTATTGGAGAGCGAAGTCTCTAGTTTGGCATTTCAACTTCGACTTCAGGTTCGTGAGTGCTCCTACAAATTAGTTGAATATTCTTCATCTTCTGATTCCTCTCAGGAATTACCCTCTTCTAGAGCACACTCCTCATTAGAAATAGGTTCTTCTTACTTTTGTAACAACTTTTCCTTTGTTATCCTTCTCAATAAGACACGTAGAGCATCGTTCTCCTGGGCTTATTTCTTGTTTAATACCTCCAGCTTAACTTCCTCTTCTTCATCTGATCCCGACTCATCAAGAATGATAGTTATACCTCTTTTTTTAGGCCCTTTGCTATCAAATTTCCTTACTTTAGAGGAACTAGGCTTAAGAGAAAGGGCTTTGAGTTTATTAGGGGTGGTTTTTAGGAGCGCAATCTCCATAGCCTCATTTACAAGAAAAATTGAACTAAACAATTACAATCCTATTTAACAAATTTGATGTTACTAATTCTAAAATTTGGACATTAAATTGGCCTTAAAAAATACAATCCTTTTTAATGAATTTATATTTATTTTAAAAAATAAAATTCTAATTATTTTGAATTAGTAAAGTAGATTAATATTTCTAATTAATAAATTAAAAAAATAATTAAATAAGAAAAGAGAAATTTGAATAATGACAACAAATCTTCTTTAGCTGCCCTCCCCTCTCCAAAGGTTCCTCACCATCACCTTCTCCACTAGGTGGAATAATTAGTTGGCAAGAAGGGAGTGATGTCAAATGTGGAAGTAGTCTATGTCAAGCTTGGGTTGCTCTACCCTGTAGTATCTTATGCCCCTTTTGGTTGCACTTTTGTGTTTTAACCTTCTTCTTGACAAGCATTCTTGAGTTCTTTTTAGAACAATAGTAGTTTTGACCATAATACTGTTTTTCTCCTTGAGACTCTAATATATATGCACAATCGGTTGCATTTGGATATGGTTGATGAAGATTGGATCTACTAGGCCTAACTCGTCATCTTCAACACCTGTAAAATCTTGTGAGCGAAAAAATTGCATGGGCAAATTAAAATTATTGAAATGAAATAAAAGCAAGCAATAACAAGGCAAACCTATAATCCTTTGATTTGATAGTAGTTCGGTTTGATGTGTGTTATATTCTATGATTTCAAGGGTGCTTGCATATGCTCCGTGATGATTGGATGCAAAAATTGAGCTAAAATGGATGCAATATGGATGGATGGGAGTGATCAAATTGGCATTATAACAATATGATTGCATGGAAGTGGATGATTAATGAAGGAAAATGAAGGGTTTAAATAGGAATTGATGAAGATGAGAGGAGGCTTGAGAAAGAGCCACTTGTCTCAATTGAAGACAAGTGTCAATGCAAGGAGTGGCAAGTGTCCTCTAGGAGGGCAAGTGTTATAGCAAGAAATGACAATTGTAACAAGAGACATCATGCCAATTTGGGAGAAAAACAACCCAAATATTGTTAAAATAAAGAATGTGCACATGATTTGAATAAGGTTGGTTGAAAAGACAAGGTTAGTTATAAACCTGGGTTAGGTGTTGGGTTAGGTTAGATGAGGGATAAAATTAGGATCCATGAGCCCTAATTGAATTATTTGAATTATTTAAACTCAAATAAAATGACTAGGAGGAAAAAGGGAATATGAATAAAATAAAATAAATGACACATTTATTTTATTTAATAGAAGAAGGGTAAAGGGAATTAATTAATAAATTAAAATGTTCACATGAAACATTAATTAGTTAATTGGAAGGGGATACAATAATTAATTAAATAATGTTAATTATTCAATCGATATATGCAACCAAAGGGATTAAATTTGATTAAATTAATTAATCAAATTTAAGTGTCTACACATCCTAACTCAATTGGAAAGTGACAATTTGTTTGAGTGATAGCCTCATTCAACTTCTTCTCCTTACCTCATAGTCCTTAACATAGTTTACCCAATAATCCTCAAATTGTGGGTTATGGTGGAAAGTTGGACCAATTGAAGGCTATTCTTCACAAAATATTTGTTGTCCAAGGGAAATTTCATTTCATAGAACTACAAAGAATATTTTATCACATCCCTTTCAATATTAAGCGCATCAGATTGTGACTTGCACATGAATAGAATCCAAGGCCTATAGGGAATTGGATACCTACATTTTTCCTCTTAGAGCATCTTTTATTGACTTCATCTACTTGTTTGCAATTTTTTATAAGAATAAATGTATCTTTAGCATACTTAGGTATCTTATATAGTAAACAATCAAAACCCCCAATTGTGATGTAAATTAAATCTTTGGAATTAGATGAAATGATTGACATATAGATTAATTGGCTAAATTGCTTTAAGGGGTCTAACATTTGACCCAAATCACCTCATAGTCAATGCATTGTTCACTATTCATAACATTTTATAATTATGATCCAATTGAAATTGAGTGAAATAATAATAAATTTGGACATTTTTTATAATATACTTATGTAGGGCAGAGTCTTGTTCACTGCCTAATGCAAGCTAGGGAATGGAATAAGTATAAAAGCATATAGAAAAACTTATTCAAAGGAAAGGTGATTATCATAGAATGAAATCGCTCAATAATAATTGATGTCCAATCCAAGTATTGTTCCCTAACAATAATTATTTGGATGAAGAACATCCAATTTTCAAAATTATGAATATTTTTCATTACCTTTCAATCTATATAGCAAAAAAACTCTATATGAGATCTCCTCTACAAAATGGGAACTACATAGTTTGTTACGTAATTATGAATTTCCTTTCTTTGGAGTAGCAAACCATTCCTTACAAATCATATTTTAACATCCTCCCTTCTTTTCATTAAATCTTTAGTGACACAATAAAAAATAAAGTCTACATAAACTTCCCTTTTTAGAAGATGGAAGCATCCAATAATGGCATCTCTATTTATGGTGATGTGTAGGTCATTATCATTTGTTTCAATCTCTTTATATTTGGTTCATAATGATTAACACATTCCAAAACTAAGTTAGTGCATTGGACAACCACAGGGAAACTAGTGGCTTATAGGAGATCACTTTCTATCATTCATTGTGAGATTGGGGGTTTGTTATCCTTGTTTATCCTTTCCTAGAACTTGTTTAAGTTCACATGCTCTAGTTGGATATCACCAATTTCTAGCATTTTTTTTATTAGGTTTGATAGATGCTTGCACCCCAAATATTAATATTTCATGATGGCTAAATTAAGCTAAAATAAGGGTGCTTTACTTTTTGGATAAATTTGGGCAATTTTTTTATAAAAGAGATGCATTTTTCACCATGAAAAAGACTCAAAAACTCCTTTTTTAACACAATACTTCTGTAGGGTGAAGTCCTAGACACTGCCTAGTGCAAGCTAGGACATAGAATAAGTATGAAGACATGTAGAAAATTTTGTTCAAATGGAAGCTAACTATCATATATTACAATTTTTCACAAATAATTGATGCCTAATGCAAGTGTTCTTCCCTAACAATAATTATTTGGATGAAGAAGAACATCCAATCTTCAGAATTGTGAGCATTTTCATTACCTTTCAATCTATGCAGCAAAACAACCAAATCTAAGATCTCCTCTACAAAATGGAACCTATATAGTCTTTTAGGTAACTATGATTTACCTTCCTTTGGAGAAATCACATTTATGTAATGTCCCTTCTTTTCACTAATCTTTAGTGAGACATCAAGAAATTAAAGTATGAATAAACTTCCCTTTCTAGTAGGTTGAAGCATCCACTGATGGTATATCTATTTAGGATGATGAGTGGGTCATTATCATTCATTTTGATCTCTCTTCTATCTCAATCATAATGATTAATATACTTCAAAACTAGGTCATTGCATTAGGCTACCACATGGAAACCAACCACCTATAGGAGACCACTTTCTAGTATTTGTTGGGGGTTTGTTAGATCCTTGTTTACTCTTTCCCAAAAATCATTCAAGTTCACATACCCTAGTTGGGAAGACCAATTTTTGGTATTGTACTCGTCATGTCTGATAGATTCTCATACCCCAAATATTTGTATTTCATGATGGCTAAGCTAAAATAGGGGTGCTCTTATTTCTAGAGAAATTTGGGTAGCGTCTTGAAAGGAAAGATGTGCTTTTCACCACACAAAAAAACTCAAACTCCTCTTTTTGACTCAATACTGTAACTAGAAGACTGAGAGAAATACACCTTGAATTTAGCTAAAATTCAGTGTCTTCACCTTGAATTTTACTCGGTGGTTGTTTATCTTTACCATCTACAATTTTGCTCGTTGTGTTCTCCAAAACCCTCCATGAATTCTATTACAAGAACTTGTAAAAATGATTTATTTTAGTGATTTTACTCCTTTAAATACTTCAACATTTAATTCTCTCAACTCTATTACTGAGCACTAATGATGGTAAGTAAGCTTGTCATTGGCTCCAATGTTCCAAAAACAATGATCTAAATAGGACAATGGCCTTTTAATAGGTTTTTAAAACCTTTTCGAGGTGCCACAAGGGTTTTGAAAACCTCTTTTTGTTATTACCTTCTTCTTAGAGAGCCCCTATGAATCATCATTATCAAAAGGAAACAAAGTTGTGAGTTTGGGATTGGATGTCGTCAAAGTTGTGAGAACCGTCTTGAGCTCTAAAAGAGCTTCCAAAGCCCACTTTTATTTCGAGTGCTAAGTCTTCAAATATATTCTTTTTGAAAAGGAAAAGACTTTTCAAAGTTTTGATTTACGAGTCGAACTCCATCAAGGTTGTGAGAACCTTATCGGGGCTTGACGATGGGTGAAAAACTCCGACAGAAAAACAAGTGTAAGTTTTGAACTTTTCAAGCAAACTTCTTTGAAAAAACTTTGAAAATTGTCAAAAAATGACATGGTTGTGAGAATAGTGTCAGATCCTAGCGTAGTTTCAAAAACTAGAGTAAAACTTGTCAAATCCTTATCTGAGTTTTGAAAACTTCATCAAAAATCAAAAGCATTGTGGAAACCTTGTCGATGCCCCACGATGATTACAAAACCACTTGAAAAGACCGAAATCAAAGAAACTTCCAAGTGTTGAAGGTTTTACCAAGGCATGATGAGGTTTCAGAAACTCAAGAAAGGTCGATAGAGTTTTAAAAACCTTAGAATTTTCTTTTTCAATCAATAAATGAGTTTTCCAGAGTGACCAAATTCAAGGCAACGATATCGAATGAGAAACTCAATATTAGTTAAAGTCACATGACTTGGACAAAATCATAACACCTAGAGTAAGTTGAAGGTGACTTTTATCCTATACTTCAAGGTTAGTAGCTTTCAATCATTCTAAATCTTCGTTTAAAGATTCAATTCAATATTTGAATTTATAAATTTCTTTAAAAATTATAATTATAATTATAATAAAATTTAGATAAAGGTCTGTTGGTAAACAGATTTGTTGCTTTAAGAAACTTTCTTGAAAAACTCTGTTTTGCCCTGTAATTAGCAACAAAGCGTTCACAACAGTTGAAGAATCACAAAGAAATGGTAATTCTTCTCTGCGTTTGAGAGGGGCAGCTCCCTCGTATAATGGGGGTATTTGGATTTTTCAAAAATTTAAAGAACGAACAATAAAGAAAGATTGAACGCCATATAAGGTATGAATCTAGATTAAAATAAATTCCATATAATCAAGTTTGAGATACCACAACTTGAAATAAACTTCTTCACATTCAATGTTAAAGGGAAAGCATTAGGTAATCATCAATTAAACATAAGAACATTGATAATAACCCATTAGAATAAGTTGAACACACATCCAAATTGATCTCTATTGCTTAATTGCTTGAATAACACTATCCAAGTCTCTTATACAAAGCTTGTGAAAAAGTAGAATCCCCCTCCCCTTGAATAATAATGAGGTATATATAGGTGAAGTGATAACCACCTGAGGTACCTACCCTAACCACCTTTATAACTACTTGAAATAACTTCCTCAACTACTTGAAATAACTATTTAGAATAACTACCCAAAATGAGAACTTAGGATAACTACCTCATATGAAAAGAGCCAAGATTATCCTTTATTAAAATAAAGAAATAGAGATGAGAGAAAGGAAACTTGATCATGACAGTTATTTACAAAGAAAGACAAAAACATGATGCGAGTAACACAACAAAAATGAAGACTATACAAAATGCATCCTTGCACTTATTCTAAGCTAACTCCTTGTGTTGCCGATGAAGATGTTGCTTCTGTAGGCACATTATGTTGTCCACATCCTTTGTCTCTGAAGATTCTAAATAGTTAGATGGTTGAAGTGATAGATTTTCCTTTGGGAATTAGGATGTTGGCTATCCTCATTTTCCATGTCTTCAAGTTTCTGTGAATGCCACTTAGTTCTGTCACCATGCTGAGTATCTGAGACATAGAGATTCTCAAGGAAGAGTAAATATCAATTAATTTTTCCATGGTATTTTCATTGAAGTTTGTCCTATTAAAAAGCTGCTGATCTACCATGTTCTGGAAGTTATTCTGTAACACCTGCAAATCTTCCATCAATGTCACATCTGGGAGAAGAGTAGTGAGTTGTCCTTGGAGTTTGGTATACACTTGATCACATAAAAGCATGAGCTTTTCTAATTCTGATGAAACTTGATCTATGATCACTAGTTTACAGTTAATGCTTTCTATCCATATTTCTAGATAATCTTTTTCATTACTAGGTAGGATTTTCTCAGTTGCAAGGGTGTCCATTCCAATTTCTATCATTTGTTTGAAATCATTCACAATTTCCTTCCAAGTTGTTTCCTCTTTCTTGACATTCTTCAAGTCTTTCTCAGTAGTATTTTTCTTTATTACGACACTTATCATGGATAGATTTTGCTTGGACTAGGAAATCACATGCAAGAGTTTTGACCTTTTCTACCCAACTTTCAATTACCTTTCCATAGGCTTGGTATTTTTGACGATTATCCATAACATTCCTTTCAATTACTCCTTCTGGTGTCAATATAATTGGTTGGCGATCTACACTTAGTGGCATAGTGGAGGTATCAACTACGGATTACAAGTAAGAAGACAAAGTGTGCACTTGTTGTTTCAATTGATCCTTGGATTGCTTATCCTTTTCACTTCTCTCCACCATTCTGGCTGCCATCACATTAAAGTTCTAAATATCAGACTCATGAGAAGAAGGTCCCATATCAATCTTTGTCACAACAAAGTCCGTGGAGGTGGCCTCATTTGTATCTTTCTCGGATATGGGTTGAGCAATCTCTAAGCACATATTCCTTGAATTTGGATCAGTCTTTATTCTTGAGGATACTTCGAGTTTCTTCAGTTTTTCAGCTCTTCCAAAGAGATCATATATGCTACTAAATTCAGGTACCACCAGCTTTTCTACCTTCCTCTTCTTCAATAAACTTTGTTCTAACCATGGGAAAGAAGAATTTTCTGTAGACTCTTGGATGATTTCTTGTCTTGCTACCATTGTTGTTGTCACCTCTCTGATTTCTTCAAATTGATCGCTTGGATTGCTTGGAAATGATGAATCCATGACTAAAGTATTTTGTTGTACTTCTTGTCATGGGAATTAAACAGGAACTGAGGGAGATATGGAATGCATTCCATCATCAAATCTCGTGTCATCCAAGAATTCCATTGCAACTTGATCCTTTTCTTGATTCGCAATAGAATCTTCTTCTATGCCTTTTGCTCTAGATTTCTTTCTCTTTTGTCGAGGTTCATCACCACATGTGTTCTGAAGATTGTTCCTCCTTGGAGGGTCTTCATCTCCATCACTTCCTTGAGTATTCTGGTAAGAAGGAGTATCCCTAGCTAGAGTATGGGAAGAATGCAGTGACGTAGAGCTCTCAAGCTGATTTCCTTTCCTTCTTGGAGTTTCCTTTATTGGTTTGGTAGCAGTCATTTGAGTAATCTTCTTCTTAATCCGGGCTTCAGAATTCTTGATTACAAAACTTGTTCTTTCTCTGACATCTATCATTTCTAGATCTGCCCAATTCAAACTGGGAAGTGGCTGGGACTGGACTTGCTCAAAATAGATAGGATCAATCAAATCAGATCCATCATCTTTAATGCCTTCTATGGTCCAATCCATCTTGAAATCTTTCATTTGCTTCAAAGTTAACCTTGTCCAATCTCTTTTTCTAACCTCGAACTCATCTTCACAATCTTCCCAAAAGTCTTCGAGATTAGGAAAATGAAAATAGCCAGGACCTAACTTTAAGTTGTTCTTGACATAATCCTTGCTATCAAAAGGGAACCTCATCTGGTATGGATACAAGTTGATCTTAGATAAAGCTTTTTCTGCCTCATCTACTCTTGAACTTGACTCACATCTATAGTGCCCAAGACAAATAGGAAAGGCTACCCCTTTATTCTTTCTATCTCTACATTTCTTTTGAACTGAAACCAATTGCCGACAAAGCTCAACTAAAATGAGCTTATCATCAACATATCTAGGTAGCTTGTGTGGATAACCTTCAAATCCTCCTACTCGAAGATAGGTAAATCTCGGAAACTGGATGAAGAAACTTCCATATTTCTTTATCAATTTAGCGGCTTCCTTTGATATTCTGGTGGCAATGTCTCCTTGTAATAACCTTACTACCCACATTGTGAAAGCATCATTCACCCGCCTGAAATACACAAAGCTTTCCTCAAGTTGCAATTTCTTGTAATAATGGTAAACTTGAGTTTCTTGATTCAGGACACCATTAGTACTTAACCCTGGCCATGACCTCAAATTAGCAATAGCATATATCAAGTAAGAGATCATATGGAAGCGTTGACTTGTTTTGAAGTGCACTAACTGGTCATGTATGCAGTTGATGATAAGATGGCCCTGGTCAATGAATTTCTCACCGATAGAGATGACTGTTATGAAGAGGTACATCCACATTTCGAACTTAGTGGAATCAGGACTTCCTATCACTCTATGGAGTAAGATAATCAAGTAACAAATCTCTTTGATGAAAAGAGAACGATGGAGTGTTTTTGGAAGCTGAGACTGTCCTCCTCGTGGTGCAACCATCCATTCTTTAGCTAGATTGTTGAGGCATTTGCTTCTATTATCGCTGAAGTATTTGTAAGCTTTTTGCTTATCGATGTGAGTGAACTTTTCCTTATATGGCAAACGAAGAATAATAGCTATTGAAATTCCATCAAGTTTGGCCATTAAGGATCCATCTGCAGCTCTTATCTCTCTTGCATCTGGATTATATCTTTTTGAGCATTCTATCATCAAATCTGTATATTGAATTGCTATGGGAAAACATGTTGCTTCAATCAAGCCGCTTCCTGCCACTCTACAGGACAACTTTGATCTGTCGCCTTCCATGAAGAACTTTTTGATTTCCTGCAAATTAATATGCCCAATCTTGGTATCATGAACCTCTGGAATCATGGTGGTGATCATCTTGGCGTACTCATACCCTTGAACCTTGTATTTCATGATGATGTGTTTTGCAGATTCTTATATTGAAAACTGTTTGTAATTTGTGAGTGAAATGCTTTAATAACTGGTTTGAACTTTGAATTTCAAATTTGTATTATCCTGCTTCAACCTTCTAGAGCATCCTCCTTTCAAGACTGCATAGACTCGCTTATCTTTCTACAGCTTGTCGATGTATCTTCTTTGTCAAACACATCAAGTGTTAAGTCTCTGCTCCTTATGTGTGGATATTTGAGGGACGTTGTCAAACAACTCACACCCTCCTTTTTTTTTATACACCTCCACATTTTGCATATAAGTTTACTAAATCATTTTGACTCATAACATCTGATAAAAACATTTTGTGCATATCTTGCAATCACTGCGATATATGCATTTCATTCACTGAGATGACATCTCCTCAAGGCATGTTGTGGGAGCAAGGAGATTACTGGCAGAAAATCATGGAATTCGATTGTAGGCTGGTGGAATACTTAGTTCATTTGCTTGAGTATTTCTAACGTCTTATCAACATACCCAAACCGTGTAGAGATAATAATCATGCACTAAGGATAACAACCATTTCTTTGGAACTATTTTGATCAAACTATTTATTTCAGCGTGCATACAATCAATCAAAAACCACAAAAGAGCGCTATCCCATGTCACAGGTCAACAGATCACATCAAGTTTGAAGTAAAACTGCGCATACATGACAATCTATAGATTGTGGATGATGAGAATTATTCACAACTGTCTTTATTGCAAAGACAGGCATTTAAACTTCGGCGTTTATACTTTACATTGCTTTGAAGAGAACCATCTGATACACATACCACGTATCTACAGAATACAAGGCACTCAAACATTTCATCTTCAATACCTGCGAATGGAATTAGGGAGCACGATAGCATGCATATCTATCGGCATGCAAAGCAAATGGTTAATAGGTAGTTATAAAACCGATTTTGCTATCTTTCATAAGCCACATGGTGTATTCAATCCGCTAGATGGAAGTTTAAGGAGAAGGCGATATCTTTCAAAACACTCTCATATCGCCGCTGAAAACTAAGAAGTTGAAGTGTATCGGCATCTTGCTAATGTTGGCTAACTCACCGAAAGCATGAAACCTTTACATGACTTTGAGTTTCCTCATATTGTGTGTAAGAACGTATTGGTAACTTGATGATTTTTACCGACTTGATGATAATTTCTAATTCGCGACTCAAAGTTGGTGTTCATTGGTCCCTTTAATCATTTTAGAATGTTGTCGCTAACACTTGGTCAACTGCCAGCTTAGACCGCCGATGGTGTACATTTCCCAAGTGAGTAGTTTCTTGTGTAAGAACCTTATTATCATTTAAACCATTCTTTGAAGTGCCTTATCTCCATGCCATGAAAACCCGCAATCTATATTTCAAACTCGATGATATAATACAGTTACCACATTACATATCACAAGGACGGATAAGGGTGTGTTCGGCAATGAAGTCCGCTCGAGTCATTTTACTCTCTTTCAAAGCCAAAAATCAGTAGTCAACCATGGAATGAGAAGACCATCCCTATCATAGGCATATTCACCTCTTGTGTCCTTGGTACATTTACAAGGCATTGTTGATAGTAGGTTTTTTTTTCGTCAAGGGGTTTCTAAATTCCTTGAATGACACGAACATTAAAACAACTTCAAGATTATTTTCTTATGACCCATGACATAGGCTAAAATGGCTTTTAATTAATGTGTGAAAATAATTGATCGGTTAAACCTCTTGACCTCGTCAAATGAAAAGAAATCACACATATTCACGCTTTGCATATATTTATTTTTCTTTGAAAATCGTTATTGACTCAAATTGTCTAACACAAGAATTCCAACAATTTTCAATTCTCAAAAAGTAGGGTTAACAGCTGGCTCTGATTGGGGACAAGGATCGAAAGGGATGATGAAGGAACCCAGAATCTCTGGTTATTATTCATTGGGCAATAGAGTCAAAAATATTAGTGTACTACATCACGTGGAACAAAGAGGGATAAACAAGCCAAAAAGGAGAGAGAATAGCGCACACACGCAAACTAAAAGGGACAAAGCCAAAATTTCTAGCTAAGCTATATACAAGACGAAAGGCAAGTGAGCCTATGGATTATATAATTTTAAGTGTTGCCCACTATAAGGAAGGGGCATATGTGTGCCATCTAAGTATGCTAGATAGAATGAATTTGTACCATAGACTTGCCTGATTTGAAAAGGTCCTCTCCAAAGTGAATCAAATTTACCATGTAATCCCTTTGGTTCTCTTCGTTTATCCCATAATAGGACCAGATCGTCAACTTGAAAAGATCTTTCTTTTGTTTTCTTGTCAAACAACTCTTTCACTCGCATTTGATGTTCTTTGATTCTATCCACCGTTGTTTCTCTTTGCTCTTCCATTTTAGTTAAGTACAATATCCGTTTTTCCAGTGCATCTCTAAATTCATGATTTTCGACTACTTCTTGCAACTTAAGAGAAGCTAACTCCAATGGAATAGGTAATCTAGCTTCCGCACCAAAAACTAATTCGAATGGAGACATCTTGATAGCTTGCTTCTTCGTTGTACGATCAACCCATAGTGCTTCATACAGATGTTTATGCCACGTTCTTTGATTTTCATCGACTAACTTGCGGAGAATAGTGATGATGTTCTTATTACTTGCCTCAGCTTGACCATTTCCCTGAGGATAATAGTCAGATGCATGTGAAAGTATAATTCCATACTTGTAATAGAAAGCTGATATTTCATAAGAAGACAAGTTGGTGGCATTATCGGTGACAATCTTTTGTGGAACCCCATATCTTACAAGAATGTTTTGTTTGATGAAGTCACAAACTACTTCTGACATTGTTTGTCTAACTGGAGTTGCTTCAACCCATTTGGTGAAATAGTCAGTGGCTACCAAGATGTGAGTATGACCCGCACTGGAAAGAGGATGAATTGGACCAATAAAATCTAGTCCCCACTGCTGATATGGTTCTTTAATAATCACAAGTTTCAAAGGTAGGGTGGCAAGTTGTACTCTTCCCTTAAATTGTTGACATGAGTCGCATCTCTTTACCCACTCATCCGCATCTTTGAACATACCAAGCCAATAATAGCAATTTCTTAATATTTTGAAGGTCGTTATTGAGGAAAAAAAATGTCCTCCACAGGCTTCATTATGAAAGAACTGAAGGAGCTTCTTTCTGTGTTCTTTGTCTACACACCTGAGAAATGTGCCATCTATTCCTTTTTTATAAAGAACATCACCCCAAATAATATATTTAGCAGCCTTTAACTTGATAGTCCATTTCTCCCTAGGGGTGAGATGAGCAGGACATTCTCCGTATGTGAGAAAATGTGCTATGTTAGAAAACCACTCATCCGTGGTGCTGACAATTAAAACCAAAGGTAGTTCAGACTCTTGAGCAACATTCCCATTAGAATTATTCTCAGCTATTAGCTTACACAACCCACGCCCGTGAACAAGCTTGGTTGGTTTGATATCGATATCATACTCTTGAACCTTTGCAATCCAAGAGGCTCGCTTGCTCATACCAATTTCTTGTTGTGTGAGTATGGTCTTCACTGCAGTATCTGGAACATACACTATAGAATGAGAATTTAGAACATAAAAGTGAAATTGCTTCATAGCCTTGACCACTGCATAAGCTTGCTTTTCAATTGGAGAATATTTCAATTCATGCTTTTTCAGTGGAATACTCATAAAAGAAATCGGTGCTTCAATGTTTTCATTATGATGTTGGGTCAATATTGCGGATAATGTAGTGTCAGAAGCATAACAATATACATTGAAATCTTTGGAGAAATCTGGATAAACCAATGTAGGTGCATCCGCAATGGCCGACTTGATCTGATTGAAAGTCCTTTTTCCTTCATCTGACCACTTGAATGTGGCATCACCTCTCATCATCTCAACAATGGACTTTGTAATTTTTGAGAAATCAGGAATGAACTTTTTTATAAAATTAATCTGGCCAAAGAAAGAGTGAACACTAGGCTTACTGGAAGGTAATGGTAACTGCTGAATGGCTTTGACTTGCTCTGGATCAATATGAATACCTTCTTTCGAAACAATGTGACCTAACAATTTCCCTTTTGTCACTCCAAAAATGGATTTCTTTGGATTCAATGAAATACCTTGTTGCCTGCAACGTTGTAGCACACACTCCAAATGATAAGCATGTTCTTCTCGCTTCTTGGAAAAGACAGTTAAATCATCCAGGTATACAACAATAATTTTATTTCTTAAGTCACCAAAAGAAAGATCCATTGCATGTTGAAAGGTGGCACCAGCATTAATCAAACCGAAAGGCATACGGTTATAGGCAAAGGTTCCCCACGGAGTAGTGAAAGTTGTCTTGTGTTGATCATCTTGTTCTACACCGATTTGATTATCTCCAGAAAAACCATCAAGCATTGACATCATCTCCGAACCAGAGACAGTTTGAAGGAGATGGTCCATTACTGGTAAGGGATAGTTGTCTTTAAGAGATGCTTGATTGAGATTGCGAAAATCAACACAAATTCTTATCTCGTCATTCTTCTTTCTGACAGGCACTATGTTTGCAACCCATGTGGAATGATGGATTGGGTAAATGATTTTAGCCTTTAACATTTTATCTACTTCCGCAAAAATTGCATCTTCTATCTTTGGATTGAATTGCCTTTGTTTTTGCCTGAATGGGGGTGAATCAGGCTTAAGAGAAATATGATGCTTAAATTCGCCATTCATAAACACTTTGAGATCATCATAGCACCATGTGAGTACATCAATATAGCTATTCAACAAATCAATGATGAATTTTCTTTCCTTGTGGGACAAGCATTTTCCAATTAAAACAATCTTGGGATCATTTTCAAAAGCAATATTTACTTTTTCTGTATCTGGAGAACTTGAGGGCTTCTTTTCATCATTCTTTACAAACTGATCATTCTTATCAAAGAGACTCTCAAGAGTGACTAATCCCTTAGGAATAGTATTTCCCTTTAGTTGCAAAATCTCTGATTCTTTATCTTCTTCTTTTATATTTTGTTGGCTTGTCAAAGAATGATTACCATCAAAGGACAAATTTGAGAAAGTTCTGGTGCCCTCTAAAAATGAGATGATATGCTTATCATCATCAAAAACTTGCCAATTTTGATTATTATCTGGCACACTGGGTCGGTAGATCATCTCCACTATATACAAATCTTTCTCAAACTCGGGATGAGGCAGTAATAAAGAGGCTGAAACGGCAAGAGAATCTGCCTTTGTATTTTGTTCTCTTGGGATGGCTTGTATGGAGAAAGCATCAAAACTTTCGATCTCATCCCATACTTTGTTTCAATAAGACTTGAGCCTTTTATTCTTAGTCTAGTATTGACTCCTCACCTAGTTGACAACTAATTCAGCATCTCCCATAGCTTGTAACTTCTTGATTCCTTTTTCTTTAGCAAATTCCAAACCTAGAAGAAGAGCTTCATATTCTGCCATATTATTGGTAGTATCAAATGCGAGCTTGTAGGCTTTAGGAAACCTTTCCCCTTGAGGAGATATCAACACCACACCAGCTCCTGAACCGGAAGATGAAGATCTTCCATCAAATTACATTACCCAAAGTTCTGCGGATATTCAGGAGCCAGAATTTCAGGAACATTCTCCTTCTTTGATGACATCATATATGTACCTGGACCAGTCTCAACATATAATATTTCAGCTCTTGGATCATCAGATTTGAGAACTGTGTATTTGGCTTTGGGTTCTGGGTCCAATCTAACTTTCTTGTTGCCAAGAGGTATCAAGGCATGTGACCAATCTAATTGAATTTCTCCACCCAAATCTTTACAAAAACTACGGCTTAAGAGCATACCATAGCTAGCTGGAATATCAGCAACTAAAATGTTAAGTTTCAACTTCTTTTGAGGATGAGCAGCTAAAACGACTTGAGCATCCTTAATTTGTCCGACCAAAGGTACTTGCTTTGATTCCATTGAGAACACTTTACCAGTAGATTTATTTAAAGATAGGCCTAGTGCATGAGCAACTTTGGAAGGCATTATGTTATCAGATGCACTAGAATCTATAATACAATTACTCAACTTACAACCTGCAATGTACAAGGAAATATAGAAAGGATCTGGCTTATTAGAAAAGGAAGTGGCAACAAGAGATGATTCCTTTGAAATAAACCCCTCTTGCTCATCCTCATCAAAATTCTCTCCCGATTCTTGATGTACGTCTGAGTGAGGTTGCTTGAAATCCTTTTTGATACAATGCACCAATTTATCCAATTGCTGCGGATTCTTCTTAAGATACTCAAATTGAGAAATTTGCACCTTAGTCTTTTTACAATATTCAATGAAATCAAAAGAATCTTCAAAAGAGGAATCACCATGTTCAACTTCTTTTCATCTTTTCTTGATGATCCTAGTTCTTCTTTACTTTGTTTCCTGGAAAGAATTTGCTTAGGAACCTCATCCGCCTCTTTATCTTTTGTAGCTAACTTAGCTTTCTCCCCGAGCTTCTGGCGCCAATTCTTTGTAAACACATTACATGAATGATTATTTATGTCACTATCTTTCTCGTTTTCCTCGCCAGACTCATATTCTAAAAAGTTGACTGTAGGTGGACCAAACTGTTGATTAGTTTCATCTTCAACATATTCTTCAATCTTTTCACTGGTCTGGTTCATCTGCATAAACCTAGTCATCTTGGGACATGAGGCTCCATCATGGTCTGTTGTGAGATGAAAATCACACATTGCAGCAGTTTGACGATTACTTGTAGATGGATGCTCAATCGCCAACCTTGGTGTTGGAGTTGGTAGCTTTGGTTGCCGGTTTTGTTGATATGGAATATAATTCCTTCTAGGAATATCTTGATACATAGGTGGTGGATTCTGTGGTAATTGCTTCTTCAACTGAAGTAAATCATTAGCTAGCTTTTGAATCATTGGATCGGTAGTTGCAGGATTGGCTTGTTGAATTTTTCCTTTCTGTAATTCTTTATTCCACTTTCCAGCACTCAGTAGGTCATCTTCAACTTCAATGGCTAACCTTTGTGCTGCAGCGAGATCAGCTACTCGTCCTCTTCTTATTTGGAAACTAATGTCAGGAGGTTGTGCATTAATGAAGAAACATTTTTTATTTTCCTCTGTAGGCCTCTTATCAGCTGCTAATTTATTGACTATTTTGTTGAAACGAGCCACAAATTCTCTCATAGGTTCATGCACTTCTTTCTTCATTTGGGTTAATTGAGCAAGAAGTAAATGACCATCATCTACAGTTTTAAATCTTTCTTCAAATTTTTGTAACAGAGTCGCCCAATTGGTAATGGAAGCGGATGGTAACTGGTTAAACCATTTAGTTGCGGCATCAATTAGAGTTTCAACAAGAAGTTGTACAAAAACATCCTCATACTGAACTTCGAGGATCGAGCATGCAGTAAAGAAAGCACCAATATGATCTTCTGCAGTGACTTTTCCATCTCCTAAGAACTTCAGAAGATGCTTCCTTGAACCTGTTGGCAAATCATGCAATTGATTTCCTAAAGCTAGAGGGCCTATGGCAGCACCCCATGGAACTGGTTGTGGATGAGCCATGATTGGTTGTGTAAAGTTAATAACAAGAGGAGGAAGTAAAGTTAAGGCTTGGAAAAATGAGGAATGAGCACTTGCTTTCTTTGGCGAAGAAGGTCTACTGGTAGACTTAACTTTCTTTTTATAAGTGGTAGAAGGTGTGGAAAAATCAACCTTGTATAGTTCAGCAAAATCAGGGTCAATGATACCCTCGCTTCTATCACCTCTAGTATACCTTTTGTTTGCCAGTGTGCTTGCTAATTACCTTGCTTGTACTGGTCTTGCATACATCAAATATTTTGTCTTTTACACCTAGGAAGCACAAAACTTCTCTTAATGACAATAAGTTCTTGTCTAGGATGTACTCTCCTAAGAAAGTAATAATTCGGCTTCTTCCACCAACACTTGATGCACTTGTTAGTATTCTGGATCAACTTGTCATATTCTAGGTTGTCTTTGATTTGGTTGCTAATTTAATGCAATCAAGAACACATGAGGAAATCTTTCCACTATTCTTTCACGGACCACCACTGGATTCTGAGCTTGTCTTTCTTCTTCTGCCAATATAGCACTTACTCTTTGATATTCAACCCTACTTCTTCTATTCCTCCAAGCTAAAGTATCCAATTGCGAAAGTATATCTTCTTGCTCTGCATGAATCCAATCAAGATTCAGTCGTAGCACAGGGAAGAGTTCTCATGCGGAAGAACCATCTTGTTTGATGACAGGCAAGTAAAAACAATATCAAAGCGACTGTCTTCTTGTTTTGATTTTGAATCCCCATCAGAGTCGCCAAAAATCTGTTGGTAAACAGATTTGTTGCTTTAAGAAACTTTCTTGAAAAACTCTGTTTTGCCCTGTAATTAGCAACAAAGCGTTCACAATAGTTGAAGAATCACAAAGAAATGGTAATTCTTCTCTGCGTTTGAGAGGGGCAGCTCCCTTGTATAATGGGGGTATTTGGCTTTTTCAAAAATTTAAAGAACGAACAATAAAGAAAGATTGAACGCCATATAAGGTATGAATCTAGATTAAAATAAATTCCATATAATCAAGTTTGAGATACCACAACTTGAAATAAACTTCTTCACATTCAATGTTAAAGGGAAAGCATTAGGTAATCATCAATTAAACATAAGAACATTGATAATAACCCATGAGAATAAGTTGAACACAAATCCAAATTGATCTCTATTGCTTAATTGCTTGAATAACACTATCCAAGTCTCTTATACAAAGCTTGTGAAAAAGTGGAATCCCCCTCCCCTTGAATAATAATGAGGTATATATAGGTGAAGTGATAACCACCTGAGGTACCTACCCTAACCACCTTTATAACTACTTGAAATAACTTCCTCAACTACTTGAAATAACTATTTAGAATAACTACCCAAAATGAGAACTTAGGATAACTACCTCATATGAAAAGAGCCAAGATTATCCTTTATTACACTAAAGAAGTAGAGATGAGAGAGAGGAAACTCGATCATGAGAGTTATTTAAAAAGAAAGACAAAAACATGATGCGAGTAACACAACAAAAATGAAGACTATACAAAATGCATCCTTGCACTTATTCTAAGCTAACTCCTTGTGCTGCCGATGAGGCTGTTGCTTCTGTAGGTGCATTATGTTGTCCAGGTCCTTTGTCTCTGAAGATTTTGAATAGTCGAATGGCTGAAGTGACAGATTTTCCTTTGGGAATTAGGATGTTGGCTATCCTCATTTTCCATGTCTTCAAGTTTCTATGAATGCCACTTAGTTTTGTCACCATGTTGAGTATCTGAGACATAGAGATTCTCAAGGAAGAGTAAATATCAATTAATTTTTCCATGGTATTTTCATTGAAGTTTGTCCTATTAAAAAGCTATTGATCTACCATGTTCTGGAAGCTATTTTGTAACACCTGCAAATCTTCCATCAATGTCACATCTGGGAGAAGAGTAGTGAGTTGTCCTTGGAGTTTGGTATACACTTGATCACATAAAAGCATGAGCTTTTCTAATTCTGATGAAACTTGATCTATGATCACTAGTTTACAGTTAATGCTTTCTATCCATATTTCTAGATAATCTTTTTCATTACTAGGCAGGATTTTCTCAGTTGCAAGGGTGTCCATTCCAATTTCTATCATTCGTTTGAAATCATTCAAAATTTCCTTCCAAGTTGTTTCCTCTTTCTTGACATTCTTCAAGTCTTTCTCAATAGTATTTTTCTTTATTATGGCACTTATCATGGATAGATTTTGCTTGGACTAGGAAATCACATGCAAGAGTTTTGACCTTTTCTACCCAACTTTCAATTACCTTTCCATAGGCTTGGTATTTTTGAAGATTATCCATAACATTCCTTTCAATTACTCCTTCTGGTGTCAATATAATTGGTTGGCGATCTACACTTAGTGGCATAGTGGAGGTATCAACTACGGATTTCAAGTAAGAAGACAAAGTGTGCACTTGTTGTTTCAATTGATCCTTGGATTGCTTATCCTTTTCACTTGTCTCCACCATTCTGGCTGCCATCACATTAAAGTTCTGAATATCAGACTCATGAGAAGAAGGTCCCATATCAATCTTTGTCACAACAAAGTCCGTGGAGGTGGCCTCATTTGTATCTTTCTCGGATATGGGTTGAGCAATCTCTAAGCACATATTCCTTGAATTTGGATCAGTCTTTATTCTTGAGGATACTTTGAGTTTCTTCGGTTTTTCAGCTCTTCCAAAGAGATCAGATATGCTACTAAATTCAGGTACCACCAGCTTTTCTACCTTCCTCTTCTTCAATAGACTTTTCTCTAACCATGGGAAAGAAGAATTTTCTATAGACTCTTGGATGATTTCTTGTCTTGCTACCATTGTTGTTGTCACCTCTCTGATTTCTTCAAATTGATCGCTTGGATTGCTTGGAAATGATGAATCCATGACTAAAGTCTTTTGTTGTACTTCTTGTCGTGGGAATTCAATACGAACTGAGGGAGATATGGAATGCATTCCATCATCAAATCTCGTGTCATCCAAGAATTCCACTGGAACTTGATCCTTTTCTTGATTTGCAATAGAATCTTCTTCTATGTCTTTTGCTCTAGATTTCTTTCTCTTTTGTTGAGGTTCATCGCCACATGTGTTCTGAAGATTGTTCCTCCTTGGAGGGTCTTCATCTCCATCACTTCCTTGAGTATTCTAGTAAGAAGGAGTATCCCTAGCTGGAGTATGGGAAGAATGCAGTGACGTAGAGCTCTCAAGCTGATTTCCTTTCCTTCTTGGAGTTTCCTTTATTGGTCTGGTATCAGTCATTTGAGTAATCTTCTTCTTAGTCCAGGCTTCAGAATTCTTGATTACAAAACTTGTTCTTTCTCTGACATCTATCATTTCTAGATCTGCCCAATTCAAACTGGGAAGTGGCTGGGACTGGACTTGCTCAAAATAGATAGGATCAATCAAATCAGATCCATCATCTTTAATGCCTTCTATGGTCCAATCCATCTTGAAATCTTTCATTTGCTTCAAAGTTAACCTTGTCCAATCTCTTTTTCTAACCTCGAACTCATCTTCACAATCTTCCCAAAAGTCTTCGAGATTAGGAAAATGAAAATAGCCAGGACCTAACTTTAAGTTGTTCTTGACATAATCCTTGCTATCAAAAGGGAACCTCATCTGGTATGGATACAAGTTGATCTTAGATAAAGCTTTTTCTGCCTCATCTGCTCTTGAACTTGACTCACATCTATAGTGCCCGAGACAAATAGGAAAGGCTACCCCTTTATTCTTTCTATCTCTACATTTCTTTTGAACTGAAACCAATTGCCGACAAAGCTCAACTAAACTGAGCTTATCATCAACATATCTAGGTAGCTTGTGTGGATAACCTTCAAATCCTCCTACTCGAAGATAGGTAAATCTCGGAAACTGGATGAAGAAACTTCCATATTTCTTTATCAATTTAGCGGCTTCCTTTGATATTCTGGTGGCAATGTCTCCTTGTAATAACCTTACTACCCACATTGTGAAAGCATCATTCACCCGCCTGAAAGACACAAAGCTTTCCTCAAGTTGCAATTGCTTGTAATAATGGTAAACTTGAGTTTCTTGATTCACGACACCATTAGTACTCAACCCTGGCCATGACCTCAAATTAGCAATAGCATATATCAAGTAAGAGATCATATGGAAGCGTTGACTTGTTTTGAAGTGTACTAACTGGTCATGTATGCAGTTGCTGATAAGATGGCCCCAGTCAATGAATTGCTTACTGGCAGAGATGACTGTTATGAAGAGGTACATCCACATTTTGAACTCAGTGGAATTAGGACTTCCTGTCACTCTATGGAGTAAGATAATCAAGTAACAAATCTCTTTGATGAAAAGAGAATGATGGAGTGTTTTTGGAAGCTGAGACTGTCCTCCTCGTGGTGCGACCATCCATTCTTTAGCCAGATTGTTGAGGCATTTGCTTCTATTATCGCTGAAGTATTTGTAAGCTTTTTGCTTATCGATGTGAGTGAACTTTTCCTTATATGGCAAACGAAGAATAATAGCTATTGAAATTCCATCAAGTTTGGCCATTAAGGATCCATCTGCAGCTCTTATCTCTCTTGCATCTGGATTATATCTTTTTGAGCATTCTATCATCAAATCTGTACATTGAATTGATATGGGAAAACATGTTGCTTCAATCAAGCTACTTCCTGCCACTCTACAGGACAACTTTGATCTGTCGCCTTCCATGAAGAACTTTTTGATTTCCTGCAAATTAATATGCCCAATCTTGGTATCATGAACCTCTGGAATCATGGTGGTGATCATCAGGGCATACTCATACTCTTGAGCCTTGTATTTCATGATGATGTGTTTTGCAGATTCTTATATTGAAAACTGTTTGTAATATGTGAGTGAAATGCTTCAATAACTTGTTTGAACTTTAAATTTCAAATTTGTATTATCCTGCTTCAACCTTCTAGAGCATCCTCCTTTCAAGACTGCATAGACTCGCTTATCTTTCTACAGCTTGTCGACGTATCTTCTTTGTCAAACACATCAAGTGTTAAGTCTTTGCTCCTTATGTGTGGATATTTGAGGGACGTTGTGAAACAACTCACACCCTCCTTTTTTTTTTATACACCTCCACATTTTGCATATAAGTTTACTAAATCATTTTGACTCATAACATCTGATAAAAACATTTTGTGCATATCTTGCAATCACTGCGATATATGCATTTCATTCGCTGAGATGACATCTCCTCAAGGCATGCTGTGGGAGCAAGGAGATTACTGGCAGAAAATCATGGAATTCGGTTGTACGCTGGTAGAATACTTAGTTCATTTGCTTGAGTATTTCTAACGTCTTATCAACATACCCAAAGCGTGCAGAGATAATAATCATGCACTAAGGATAACAACCATTTCTTTGGAACTATTTTGATCAAACTATTTATTTCAGCGTGCATACAATCAATCAAAAACCACAAAAGAGCGCTATCCCATGTCGCAGGTCAACAGATCACATCAAGTTTGAAGTAAAACTGTGCATACATGACAATCTATAGATTGTGGATGATGAGAATTATTCACAACTGTCTTTATTGCAATGACAGGCATTTAAACTTTGGCGTTTATACTTTACATTGCTTTGAAGAGAACCATCTGATACACATACCACGTATCTACAAAATACAAGGCACTCAAACATTTCATCTTCAATACCTGCGAGTGGAGTTAGGGAGCACGATAGCATGCATATGTATCGGCATGCAAAGCAAATGGTTAATAGGTAGTTATAAAACCGATTTTGCTATCTTTCATAAGCCACGTGGTGTATTCAATCCGCTAGATGGAAGTTTAAGGAGAAGGCGATATCTTTCAAAACACTCTCATATCGCCGCTGAAAACTAAGAAGTTGAAGTGTATCGACATCTTGCTAATGTTGGCTAACTCACCGAAAGCATGAAACCGTTACATGACTTTGAGTTTCCTCATATTGTGCGTAAGAACATATTGGTAACTTGATGATTTTTACCAACTTGATGATAATTTCTAATTCGCGACCCGAAGTTGGTGTTCATTGGTCCCTTTAATCATTTTACCATGTTGCCGCTAACACTTGGTCAACTACCAGCTTAGACCGCCGATGGTGTACATTTCCCAAGTGAGTAGTTTCTATTGTAAGAACCTTATTATCATTTAAACCATTCTTTGAAGTGCCTTATCTCCATGCCATGAAAACCCGCAATCTATATTTCAAACTCGATTATATAATACAGTTACCACATTACATATCACAAGGACGGATAAGGGTGCGTTCGGCAATGAAGTCCGCCCGAGTCATTTTACTCTCTTTCAAAGCCAAAAATCAGTAGTCAACCATGGAATGAGAAGACCATCCCTATCATAGGCATATTCACCTCTTGTGTCCTTGGTACATTTACAAGGCATTGTTGATAGTAGGTTTTTTTTTTGTCAAGGGGTTTCTAAATTCCTTGAATGACACGAACATTAAAACAACTTCAAGATTCTTTTCTTATGACCCATGACATAGGCTAAAATGGCTTTTAATTAATGTGTGAAAATAATTGATCGGTTAAACCTCTTGACTTCGTCAAATGAAAAGAAATCACACATATTCATGCTTTGCATATATTTATTTTTCTTTGAAAATCGTTATTGACTCAAATTGTCTAACACAAGAATTCCAACAATTTTCAATTCTCAAAAAGTAGGGTTAACAAGGTCAATCCCTCTTTCTTTTATTTATTATTTTTATTTATGTATCCCAATATCTTGAATTCTAACTATTAAATTGATTTTAAAATATAATTGTATTGCTTAAATAATCATTTTACTTCGTATAGCTTCATGACAAAGCGAAGAGACATTCCATTCCATAATTATAATAGGTTCTATACTAGCACTTGCACCCCAATGAGGTGCAATGGTTACACTGATAGCAAGATATGCTTTGGATAATATATTGGAGGGCAAGCAATAGTTAGAAGAAATGAACAATGCCTTTGTTAGAAGAAATTATTTGGAATACAATTGAGTTATTCTTGAAATGTGGGAGAAAACTGAATATTTAAGAATATGATCATAACCAATGATAGTGATTGGTGTCCCTGAGAATATTGTAGTGTGAGTACAATAGAAGGCAATCTTTGTGTAATAGTTTGGCAAAAAAAGTAGAAATACCTTGATTAATTCCTTTGTATCATATCTTGTGTGTAAGGAAGAAAAGGTGTGCGGAAACGCTTCCTATGCTAATCTTGAGAGGACGATTTTGCAAATTTCAACTTAACTATTACAGAGATCACAAGAAGCAAATAGAGTAGAAATAAAACAAGAAACGCATAACACAACGATTATCGTGGGGAAAACCCATACGGGTGAAAAAATCCACACTCTAAAACCTGCATAGTATATTAACAAATCAACAAGAGATTACAATACACTTGCAATGCAAGTTCTTACAAGAGTATCACCTCAACTCAAGCTCAGAGAGACTTCACTAGCATCCTTCTAGCACCCAACCTTGCAAACCAAACTCCATCATGCAAACTCCTCTCCAAGCCCTCATTATATAGGAATTTTACAACCTAGAAACCATTTGTGGTTTTACAATACCATGGGCAAAACCTCCATGACATGTGTTGCCCACCCTTGACATTTGTTTTTCCAAGATAAGAAAACCAGGTTAAAAATAGTTACTCACGTCCAAACTCTTATCCCCTATTTTTGACCCTCATAACTAACATGAAATGTGTCATATAATCTCTAAAAATCGCCCTCCTATGTTATACTATGGACAAGGCATCTTTTGACAACTCAAATACCTTTTTCCAAGGCACCAACACATGGGAAACCTCCCAACTACATTTGGAATTATTTTCTAAAAATTGCAAGGTTGAGACACATGTATCTCAACATTCTCCCACCTGTCGAATACCTTGCAAGAGTCAGGGGATCCATATTACCATGGACTCAACAGTCAGGGGCCAAGAGGCCCATAGACCCCGAACACCATCTGAACTTCTCTATGCTCACGGGCTTAGTTAATGAATCAGCAACATTCACCAAAGTTTCGACCTTCTCCAGCTTCACCCTATCATCCTCAACCATATCTCTCACAAAATGATATTGTACATCAATGTGCTTGGTCCTGGCATGAAAAGTCAGGTTCTTCGCTAGGCAGATTGCACTCTGACTGTAATTATAAATTATCACTGCACCCTGTTTAAACTCTATATCTTAACAGAATCTCTTAAGCCAAGTGACTTCTTTGTAGGCATGAGTAGCTACCATATACTCTGCCTCTGTAGTGGACAAAGCGACCACAGCCTATCGCTTGCTCATCCAACTAATTGCACCACCAAATAATGTAAACACATATGCACTAGTGGATCTTCTTCTATCAACATCACCTGCCCAGTCTGAATCCACAAAGCCTCTAATATCCAAGGAATGTTCATTTCCTGTTCCATGAAAACATATAGCGTACCCTGAGGTACCCTGCAAGTATCCAAAAACTCTTTTTACTGCATCCCAATGTGCTCTTCCTGGATTAGACATGTAACGAGAAAGAACTCCCATTGCTTGGGCAATATCTGGTCTTGTACAAACCATAGCATACATCAAACTTCCAACAGCACTTTGGTATGGTACTCGACTCATCTCTTCCATCTCCAATGGGGATGTAGGACATTGTGAACTAGAAAGCTTTGTTCCCATTGTAACAGGAACACTCAATGGTCTAGAATCTTACATATTAAATCTTCTCAGAATAGTACCAACATACTTACTCTGGCCTAGCCAAAGCTTTTTGTTTTGTCTATCTCTTACAATCTCCATTCCCAAAATGTGTCTTGCTGCACCAAGATCTTTCATATCAAATTTTGCCGAGAGTTGAGATTTTAATTCTGCAATCAAACCTTTTCCTTTCCCAATAAACAACATGTCATCAACATACAAGGCAATAACCAGAAAACGATCACCATCGGATTTGAAATATATAAAGTGATCAAATTTAGTCTGCACAAACCCCAAACTCAATACATATGTATCAAACTTCCGGTACCACATCCTAGGACTTTGTTTTAAACCATACAAGGATTTCTTCAACTTACAGACCAAATTACTTTTACCTTTTGCCACATAGTTCTCTGGCTGTGTCATATAAATTTCTTCCTCCAAATCTCCATGAAGGAAAGCAGTTTTTACATCCATTTGTTCGACCTCTAGATCATAAGTTGCTGCAATAGAAAGTAAGAAACGAATGGATGTCATTTTGGCTATAGGAGAAAAAATCTCACCATAATCTACTCCCTCAACCTAGGAGTAACCTTTTGCAACCAAACATGCTTTGTACTTCTCTATTCTTCCATCTGAACCTATCTTCCTTTTGAACACCCATTTGCAACCAACAGGCTTTTGTCCTTCAGGCAATGGTACAAGGTCCCATGTGTCATTCTTCTTAAGAGTTGCCATCTCTTCATCCATGGCAATTTTCCAAGACTCTGAATCATTCATACCAAGAGCCTCTTCTACAGATTTCGGTTCATCAATATTAGCATTCAAAGCAAATATGCATCTCCAATCATCAGGAGAATATCCATACCTTTCAGGTGGTTTTCTTTGTCTAGTAGATCTTTGAACAAGTTCAGGTTTAGGTTCTTCTTCCTCTGATGATTCAAAACTCATAGAGCTCTCATCAACTTCCTATCTTTCTAAGGGCCTCGATTCAACTTTTTCAAGTGTAGCAGGCAGTTGAATCACATCTTTCTTTTCTTCCTTTTGTTCTGGCTACACTGTAACAGAAGAAGACTTAGTTTCTCTAAAAATAACACTTCTAGAATAAAATACCTTTTGTGCAACAGGATCCCAAAGCTTGTATCCTTTCACACTATAACTGTATCCAATGAATATACATTTAACAACTTTGTTATCCAATTTTGTCCGCTTCTCCTTTGGCACATGAGCATATGCCTCACAACCAAAAACTCTTAGATGACTAAGTGAAGGCTTGTGGCCCGACCACACTTCCATTAGCGTTTTATCAACAAGAGCTGATGTAGGAGACCTGTTTATCAGGTAGCAGGCAGTGGCTACAGCTTCAGCCCAGAACTTTTGTTCTAGACCAGCACCACTTAGCATACTCCTAGCCTTCTCCATCAAGGTCTTGTTTATTCTTTCTGCAACTCCATTCTGTTGTGGAGAATACGGAGTTGTCTTCTGTCTCTTAATACCACAATCTTTACAAAATGTGTCAAAATCATTGGAGCAATATTCACCGCCATTATCTGTCCTTAAACATTTTATTTTCTTTCCAGTCCGCAACTCAACCATTGCTTTAAATTCTTTGAAACAACTAAAAACTTCAACTTTACTCTTAAGAAAATAAACCCATGTTCTTCTACTGAAATCATCAATGAAAGAAACATAAAAACTGATTTACCAATAGAAGAAACATCAACTGGACCAAATACATCCGAATGGATTAGATCCAAAACACTTGAAGACTTATAAGAACTGGAGTAAAACTAAATGCGGTTTTGTTTTCCATAAATACAATGCTCACAAAAATCAAATTCAAGATTGCAATCATTCAACCCATTAACAAGGTTCTTATATTTCAAAGTTCGTAGACCCTTCTCACCTATGTGACCGAGTCTCAGGTGCCACAACATTGTCTTCTCTGCAGGCAACTTTGATTCGGTAGACAGAGCACCCTTGGGTACCCAAAAACCATGACCATCTGCTGAAAGAGACACCCTCTCCTTTTCCAACATAGTCTTTATCGCATTCTTATCAGAAGTGCTATTGCACTCAACTATGCATGCATCAAGCTGGTACAATGTACCCATTCTACTTCCTCTTGCTATTACCATAGCACCTCTCACCATTTTCACACCTGCTTTAGAAAACTGTACGTGCACACCCGCATCTATTAGTTTGCTAACAGATAACAAATTTCTTGCTAGTCCCGGGATATGCAAGACACCATCAAATCTTCTAGTTCTACCATCAGAAAAAATAACATGAACACTTCCACGACCAACAATATCAAGAAATGAGTTATCACCCAAATACACCTTACCACCCAAATACACCTTACCACCATCAAACTTTTCATACTTACTAAACCAGTTTCTAATAGGAGTCATGTGGAAAGATGCACCTGAGTCTATCAACCATGCATTGTCACCTACATGAGTGGCCAAGGCTGCAATAAAAGCATCTCCATTTTCCTTCTCGGACTCAGAATCAGAATCATGCTTCTTCTTCTTTTTCTTCTTTTTCCTTTCAAAAATGTCCGGGCTTTCCACAATTCCAGCAAATTACCTTGGACTTACTAGGAGATTTTGATCTCCCCTTATTCTTGGACTTAGAATGACCATTCTACTTTTCATTCTTGCCTCTTTCTTTTGGTCTTCCTCGAACACTTAGAACCTCTTTGGTATTCAGAGAAACCTTCCTTCTCATCTCCTCAGAAAGTAGAGAACCAACAACATCCTCCATCTTCAAGACGACTGCAATGCTCCCTATGGCCATCACAAGGTTGTCCCATGAGTCTGGCAACGAACATAGCAGGATTTGGCACCTTTCTTCTTCATCCATTGGTACCCCAACTGAAGTCAACTAAGTCACCAACATATTAAAACTTTCCGGATACTCAAAAATTTGTCCACCTTCTTTCATTCTCAAGGAATGCAACTTCTTCCTCAAGAAAATTTTATTCACAAGTGATTTTGCTTGGTAGATCTCACTTAGCTTCTTCCAAAGCTTCTTCCAAAGCTTCTTCGTAGTAGATTCTTCGTGGACATTAATCAGAATTGAGTCTGCAAGGCACAATCTTATGAGACCTTTAGCTTTTCTATTCATTACATCATATTGTGTAGCTAAAGTCGGATCTACGGGCCTCGACTTATTCTCATCGACTGCATCTCATAGATCTCGATCAATCAACAGATCTTCCATCTTCAGCTTCCACATTTCAAATTTTGTGCCAGAAAACTTCTCTACATCAATCCTCCCTGATATACTTGTCATCTTTACGATCCTGCGATACAGAAATGAAATACTCTGTACAAGCTCCCACTCAAACCTTGATTAGCTCAAAAAACCCTGTACCCAACAAATAGAACCAAAACTGGCTAGGCTCTAATACCACTTGTAAGGAAGCAAAGGTGTGTGGAAACGCTTCCTATGCTAATCTTGAGAGGACGATTTTGCAAATTTCAACTTAACTATTACAGAGATCACAAGAAGCAAATAGAGTAGAAATAAAACAAGAAACGCATAACACAGCGATTATCGTGGGGAAAACCCATAGGGGTGAAAAACCCCACACTCTAAAACCTGCATAGTATATTAACAAATCAACAAGAGATTACAATACACTTGCAATGCAAGTTCTTACAAGAGCATCACCTCAACTCAAGCTCGGAGAGACTTCACTAGCATCCTTCTAGCACCCAGCCTTGCAAACCAAACTCCATCATGCAAACTCCTCTCCAAACCCTCATTATATAGGAATTTTACAACCTAGGAACCATTTGTGGTTTTACAATACCATGGGCAAAACCTCCATGACATGTGTTGCCCACCCTTGACATTTGTTTTTCCAAGATAAGAAAACCAGGTTAAAAATAGTTACTCACGTCCAAACTCTTATCCCCTATTTTTGACCCTCATAACTAACATGAAATGTGTCATATAATCTCTAAAAATGGCCCTCCTATATTATACTATGGACAAGGCATCTTTTGACAACTCAAATACCTTTTTCCAAGGCACCAACACATGGGAAACCTCCCAACTACATTTGAAACTATTTACTAAAAATTGCAAGGTTGAGACCCATGTATCTCAACATTGTGCTCATGTTACACCAATATGTCCACGCATCAAAAGAATTTCTCTGCTTTCAACTCAGCACAAAATCTCAGATCATTGATCAATTCTCTTATGTGAGTTATGGCCGCCCCTCGATGTTGGAGATTATAAACACAACTACTACATAGCTCTAGTCAGCCATCACGCCACCATTGAACATCAATTTCCACTGTTAAATCAGTAATTATTATACATCCAGATAAAAATCAGTTAAAAATCAGATTCTCCACCATCAAGTTGAAACTGAACTTTAATGCAATCGTTCCCCACATTTCCCCATCTATTCTCAGTTGTTAAACATATGTTTAATGGCAGTTTCCCCATCTATTCTCCTCCTAACCATCTGATATGTAATAGTTTTCATTTAATCTCAGTAGAGGTGCCTATAATGCATTGGTGGCAATTTTCGAAATCAATAAAAATTGTTTATGCTGCAACATATGTGTGTTTTATCTCTGTTTTTATTCTTCTTCTCTTCTCTTCCACTCAAATCATTTCTTCCATCTTTTAAATTACTCTTTATTGAGCAACTTCCATCAACAATACCTTGTTGGTTCAACTTACATAATGAAAAAAAAAAAACATGGGCTTCATGTGAGGCATTTAAAATGCTCAAATCAACGCTGCAAACCATTATTCAATATGATATAATCTCTCTGAAAGTCATCACCATCATACTGATATTTATAAAGTAAAGCCCATGATGAAGTGGGTGAAAGATCCAAAACATTTCCCCATGCTAAACTTCCTTGTATGATGCTTCTGGTAATGAGTCATAGTATTCCTCTTTCGTTTTGGTAAGAAGAGAAGAACTTATGATGATTCTCTTATTCCATAGGAAGTTCTTTTTCAATTGGAAATAGACCAGAGTATTGCCAAAGAGGCACATCTCGCTATCATGTGTTTACCAATATTCTCTGTAATTTTGAGAATATGCACTATAATTCAACCAGTTGCATGTGTGTGTTTTTTATTAAACTGGATTTGGTGGCTGACCATTCAGATTTCTTTAGTATCAATTAAATTGTTTTTTTTATTAGTCTCGGAATGCTACAATTGACCAATGTTTCATTTTGTGGAAAAAGCCATCAGCAGAAATACATGCTTTTGAAAGAGGCTGACACCATGGAAGTGAAATGTGCTTTGTCATCATTGTTGGTTTTTCTTGGATTTCTCTTTACCATTTAGGGTTCACTAAATACTACTGTAGGTTGTCTGATGAATACTTATATTTCAATTGTGTTGGAGTATATGAGATAAAGAAAACCAAAATTAAATGGGACTATTGTGTTATTTACTTCAGTCTAATAGAAAATGTGCCGGTCAAAACTGAAATCGCAAGAAAATGAAGCAAGAAAATGAATTTCAAATCCCTTAAATCCCCAAACAACATTCAACAGTTAAAAAAATGATGGAAAAACGGTCAAATTTGTCATAAATGTGATTCATAGGATTTAAATGTGTTTTAATCACAATTTGATTGGAGAATATTGGTCAAAACATGTTGATCACGATGTTTTCAAAAAATGGTTATTTATTTGGTAAAAAAATTGCATCCACTAGCGTTCTATGACTAATCACAATTTATATACCTTTTTCTGCTTCTTTGGACTCACTTTCAGCATTTGTCCCTACCTCTTCTCAAATCTCTTAGTTGACAGATATAATATTGTATATTACAATCATTTTACTATTAATTTGAATAGTTATATAATATTAGAGTACATTTAAATTTTACCTTTAATCTTTTATCCACTATCTCTTGAACCTCCTATAGATGCAAGTGTCAATTAGATTCCATCTAGATCCCTCTTACAATTCAATAGCTATGTAAAAAAAAAAAAAAATCATGTGATAACAATCCCCTTTCCCATCATGATCATTACCTAACTTCATAACTTCAAAACCATATGCTTTATTTTATCATTGAAATGTCATCATTTATTATTGTGTTTTGTCTCTTGATATTAAATTACTGACCTTGGTAGTTGTTAGTTGTTATTTTCAAGGATCTATCCCTCCAATTTATAACTCAACCCTTGCATAACTTCAAAACTTAAGCCCAACATACGTCCTTGTCCCTAATTTCAAAACCAGGAGCATCCCGAAAATCTCTATCCCATTTCCATTTGAGGAAGTAATTTTTAAACGCCATTCTTACAGAAAAACAAAAACCTACCCAATTCGATTGGGGTTCTTCACTAGTGAATATCACACAAAAGAGTAGCACTTATTACAACATGAGAGTACATTGACAACTATGAAGATCAGCCAAGTGTTAAATTTTCAGTAAGCCATGCAAAGAAGCATGCTTTGGGTTCGAATGAGAAATGGCTACCAGAAAATCAGTCTCCGGAGTTTTGGATTCGCTGCTCTCCAAGGCATATTTAAAGATAAACTGGCAAACAACCAAGTAATTCTGGATCATTTGAGACTGCCTACCAAATGTTTGACAAAATGCCTCCACGAGGATACCTTAGGATTACTCAGGTGTGTGCCGATACTTATTCTCGTCTACTGCTGGAGTGTGTTATAAGAAGATGCCTGAGAGAAGGAATGACTGTCCATGGTCAATCGATCAAAGTGACATTTGAACCGTATGTCTATCTAGTAAACTGTTTAATTGACATGCATGTCAAATTTGGAAGAATGGATGATGCACGCCAAGTTTTTGAAAACATACCCGTACGAGATTTCTCTACCCGGACCAGTGTTCTTTCTGGGTATGCTAATTCTGGCCATATGGATTATGCAAGGAAACTGTTTAACAAAATGTCTCAACGAAATGTGGTTGCCTGGAATGCGATGATTGCAGGGTATGCGCGAGAGATGTTTGGTAAGGAGAATGCATTGAATCTATACTACAGAATGCAAAGAATTTAGCCGATAACGTTAGTGGAAACGTGAATTTTGTTTGGCCGGAAGTATTGTCTGCCAGAAAATATTTCCCAGCGTGGGACCTTAAATTCCGGCGACAGCTTTTTCAAGTATAATAACCTAGGGTGGATCAAAGTAGATTGCTACGGGTGAAACTGAAAAACACAATGCAATACAGTGAATTTTAACCGGCAAAGTTCATCAACTAAGGCAAGAGGTACCAATTATGCCGTCACAAACAAGCATCAATGACTGAAATATCATTGAAATTGGACTTCGAACTTGTGAATACTCAGAACTGAATTGGCGTAGACTGATTGTGCTAATTTTTATGTGGCTCGTTTTTGAGAGATTGGTGAACAAAGTTGGCAATGCAGTAAGCAATAGACTGAACAGTGAGCATGGGATTAACGCCGAGAGCAGTGGGCAGCACGCTTGCGTCCGCTACAAACAATCCCTTTACTTCCCACGACTCACCTTTCCAGTCCACCGCCGAAACGCGTTCATCCGCTCCCATTCTGCAACTGCCCATCTGGTGCGCAGAGCTCAGAGGGGTCGACAAGTCCTTTAATCGCCTCCAGCTCACATTCTTAATAAACCTCTCAATCTCCTCTGCACTCGAACCGGGGATCTTCAAACGCTCGCCCTTGCAATGATGAGTCCCGATTTCCTGGGCACCCGCAGCGACGAGAATCCTGAGAACCTTTTCGATTCCTTTGTTCAGATTCTTTTCATCATGGGAGCTCAGGCTGTATGTTAAGTGGCCCTGCGGATTGACTGTGCCGGACCCCGTGTCTCTAGCCAAGGCGAAAAGATGACAAGTTCTGGAGTATCTCAACATTCGTTCTCTCATGTCGAGAGCGGAAATCCATGGCATCAGGACTGAAAACATGCCCGGATGATGCGAAGGGGTCTCGATGATGCCTCCGTACCCGGATGGGTTGCCCACTGGATGCATTGCAGTAATAATGGGGCCCTCGTAGCTCTTTACACAGCCATCGGGGAAAAAACCCCACGCCATATGGCAGGGATGGAGGTGGAGGTTGCGTCCAATGTTGGGATTTTTCAGGCCGCTCTTTTTAAGCAGAACAGGGCTGCACAGAGCTCCGCAGGAAACTACAGTGGCTCTCGACTGCACCTCCATATGGAATCCCCGGTTTCCTGCCTGGATCACTATTCCTGCGGCCGCTGCCTTTGTGATGATGATTCGCTCGGCTTTGCATGATGACAGAATAACAGCCCCGTGATTGACAGCATCGACGAGCCACGTCTCCTGCGTGCCCTGTTTCGTTCCGTCTTTGCAGCCGAATCCGCACCACCCGCACCGGTGCTCCGGATCACCGTTGCGCGGAACGTTGAGCACGTCGTAGTTGAGGTGCGCGCACCCCTTTCTCAGCATCTCGTTGCCCAGCCCTTCACTGCACACTTCATCCTTCACGCCCATTCTCTCGCAAACGGCGCTCATGGCTTCAGAGTACTGCTGCGAGGAAAAAAGAGGGAGACTGAGTTCGTCACTCCACTCGGAAATTACATGAGTAGGTGTGTTGATTGAGGCGGACCAATTTATGGAGGATCCTCCGCCCACTGTTGAGCCCGCCAGAAGAACTACCCCGAGATCGTCCGTGGCCAACAGCCCGCCTCCCTCATACATCTGATCCAACGACGGCCCTTCCAGTAAGGACAGATCATTCCTTGCAAAGTATTTGCCTTTTTCCACCACTATCACTTTGTGTCCGGCCTTTGCAAGCACCCCTGCGACCACTCCTCCTCCGCTGCCCGACCCAACGACTACTACATCGCATTTTATAGTAATTGCTTTCTCTTTCTTCTTACCTTTTCCGGGACTCATCCCTTCTATAACCTCACAACCAGCTTTGTGCAGAGTGTTGGCTATGTCAGTTTCTGCAACATCTTGCAAGTCAATGACCTTGTCATGCAATGGGCCTCTCGTGGCTTCCTTTCTTCTTTGGGATAGAAGCTCAGGATCTGGCCCACAGTAACCCATTGCTTTCCACGAAGGATTTTCATTCTTCTCGTCCACCTGCGAAATTTTTTAAATAGAAAAAAGTTCATATTCAATAAGATATATATTGTAATCAAGAACTTTGATTATACATATTCCACACTATTTATTTCCTTAGCTTTGTACTCCCATAAAACTGGTACAAAATATGTATGGGAAGAGCTTATTAATGATGGACTTTTGCAATTTCAAGAAAGAGAATTTACTAGAATAGCAGGCCCCTACTCTGAAAGCCTTTTCGAAAGCTCCATACAATAGTAATTCATGTGTTCTAGCATGCATTTAACCATTTCTTATAGGAAATATATAAAAACCTCAAAAAAAAATCTAATACCTATAGATGTATAGGAAGGGCTTGTCATTCATGTGCTTATGCAGTTGAAAAACACAAAATTATGGATATACCTTTGTGTAGAATGTAAGGCAGCATAAGCATTTGATGGCCTTAAATAGTAGACGAAAGAGATAGAAGGAGCTGTGTGACCAAGAAAGCATAATTTCCTCCCTTCTATGCTGTCCAACCTGGGAAAACCTTTGGAAATAGGGAAAATGGCAGGATAGAGATGATCTCCCACACAACATGAATGTCCCGTACCATGTTGAAAGGAGCCACAATCCTACGCTCAGCATTCCCAAAGAAGCGTGTGCCAAGCGCTCAGACATATATCCTGCTACCTGTAATTGATTTAAGGACACATTATTCATTATAATACACTACCTTAATACTCATGTCAATTTCTCTCAATTCTGAAAAGAAGAAAGAAAAAAGAGTACAAACAAGAAAGACAAGTATACATGTAGGGGTATTCCAGCTTGGGAAGCCGAGGTGCCATAAAAAGATTTAAGTGCATCCTCCTCATCACTGTTTGAAACTGCATGGTTATCCAGAGAAGGAAACAAGGTATCACACAAAACTGTCAAAGCCTCCATTTGGGCTTCTGAATACTTTTTATTCTCATAACTTGGCCTGCCACCTCTCAGCAGAGAATGGGCATCCATGGCTGATTCCTTCATATCGTTCTGAAATGGTTCAGCTCCACTGGGAGCAATTTTTTCACCGTAAGAACCCATTTCTATTATTTTGTTCAAATTGTTTCTTTCAAATGCAACTAAGTATAAACACAAATACATAATGAGGGAGGATTAACGGCACCTAAACCCCAAAATTTGTCCGTCCATATTTAGCATTCTTCATTAGTGTGATCCATGCTCAACATTATTACTGAATCTTTTCTTTCAACACCAAAATACTCGGTTATAATTATGATGATAACACCATCCACCCATGTCCATTGAATTTATACCATTATATCTTCAACTACAAAAACTGGAAGTAGAATGAATTTTGAGTTGCTATCGCGAACGCATCTGCTTTTTACGGTCTACTTTATAGATACTTTAAATGTATCCAACTAAAACTGAGGATATCATTCAAGTATGTTAAATTTACCATATAAGTTAGTATCTTTGAATTGATGTTTTTCTTTTAATCTAACTTAGTATCCATCTATAATATATATACATATGAGAATTATATGTCCCTCATTTAGGCTGAGTGTAATGTTTTTATCTAAAAAATTTCAGTATCAGTCTTGTCTAGAAATCAGTATCAAGGAAAAAAATAAAAATTGTTGGAGTTTTCTATTTATACATTTTAAAATGAAAGAAAAAAGCTTTGACCAATCGCATCTTGGAAGGTTGGTTGCATGTTCATGTTTCTTAATGTCTTAAGTTTTTTTTGCTGGAAGAACACATGGACCTACAGCTGATTGCATGGCATGCTACTTGTCTTGGATACACTTCAACATTTTGCATTTGTGCGAGGAGGGTTGTATCAATAACAAGACAAATCTCCTCCGAAAATCTCATATTTGCGAAAAACATTATCTCTAAGGGTTTCTTGCAGGGTTGCGAGTTGTAGACAGAACTATTGCAAAAACAACAACTTCAAGGATACAATGAGAGATTTGGTGCTCCCACAAATTTTCCTAATCAATTTTACATATCAAATTTCTCAAATAGAAAGAACCTTCAAGGTTGCTTTCTACATATAGAATTCCAATCTTAGAAATGAGTGATTGCAATTGAAGTAGACAATTGTTGTTTGTTACAATAGACTACTCAAGCATGTCAAAACTTGCCAATGCAAATTTGTTTTGTACATTCAATTCATTGGCAAAGTATTGAGTGATAAATAATCATAAGGCAATTTCATCAAACTATTCACATAGACATCAAATAATTAATATTTTATAATCAACATAACACTTGAATAAATCTATCTAAAAAATGCTTTGGAGCTATCCTATTTACTTAAAATTTATTTTGTACATTCAATTCATTGGCAAAGTATTGAGTGATAAATAATCATAAGGCAATTTCATCAAACTATTCACATAGACATCAAATAATTAATATTTTATAATCAACATAACACTTGCATAAATCTATCTAAAAAATGCTTTGGAGCTATCCTATTTACTTAAAATTTATTTTATTTTATTTTATCTAGAACTATTTTATTTACTACATACATTGACACATAAAATTTTATTATATCTACATTGTTTACATTCATTATTTTGGTAATTATAACTTTAAGACTATACCCATTAATGTTTCATATAAAGAACTTTAGCTACTCCTATGGAGGGTTGTAGTAGAAAACTCCATGGGGCTATAACACAAAAAAATGTTGATTGTAGTATAGCTACTGTTTACAAATGAACTATGTATCAAAATGGTGTTATATCTAAAAACCTAACCACTTTGTCAGGTTACGTATCATATGAGTGTAGAGAATTTTGGTTGAACCTCATGGGACTATAAAATAGACAAAATAATTATGTTTTATAACTACTATTTACATATGAACTATGTATTAAAATGTCACTATATCTAAAAATCTAACCACTTTGTTAAATTACACATAATATGAGAATTTGTGTGTGTGTGTATTTATATGTATGTATTTTATATATGCATGTATGTATATGTATGCATATATGGGTAAGTGCAAAACATGGGGGATCAAAAAGTGGTCATGCCACTTATTATTCCCCTAATAAACATAGCATGAGTGTGTTATAACGCACTCTCATTATATTTATTTTAAATTAAAAAATCATTTGAGATCGAGCTCATTTAACTCAACCAATAACAAAATGTAGTTTGCAACCCTTTCAGAGAATGCTTTTGTTAAGGAATAGCATGTTCATTGCCATTTTTTGTCAAATTGTCATCAAAATGTTGTCACAATGTCACTGAGGTTGAAGAGATAAGTTCTTTTTTTCTATTTGTTTAAATATTTGATTAAATAGATAGTTAATAATAGTTTTGGGTGGATTTTGTTTAATATATAAGAAATTTAAGAATGCCCTGCTAGTTGATCAAAACCCTCATTCACTTATTCATGAAAACCCTATTGAAGAACAATCATAAAAACCATCCAACAATATCTCAACATCCTCCCAAGATACAAGAAAATATATTGGGGAAAATAGAAAATAACAACAAAGAAATTGAGATAATAATTGGAAGGTTGTGTGAAGCATATAAAAAAATCCCATAGGTCTACCCTTACCACTTCACTAGAATTCATTATTTCTCACATAGTATCTATGAGTGGCCAAATCAACACTTGGTCAAACAAGAGGGAAGAAAAAAGACAATAATATACAAATATATTATTGTGTGACCAAATTTAAAAAATTATTCAAATATGACTTATGTGCATTGCTCGCTAACCCACAAACAAAAGTGCCCTTACATGATGCTTGCATGAGATTCTCTATCCATTGGTACCACCACCAAGGGATAAGGAAAACAATTTGGGATATGTGGTGGATGAATTTTGATCATCCTCCATGCAATATCAATGAGGTCCTAAAATATTTGTTGATAAAACTCTATTATGAGTTTGTCTAAGAAATGAGATCCATTGTGGCCAAAATTAGGCTCCAAGGCCCCATGATGGATTAGAGTTTAATCATATCACTATCCCTTCTATTGTGAAGGAGAATGTTGAGGTCTAGACCCCATAGTCCATTAGCTCACTAAATCATACCCTTTTACAACACACTTGGCTTCTAGGACAAGGTGATGTGGGCGATTCTTATAGATCTCGATATTCACCTCACTTATGTCAAAATTGTGGGTCTCTTCATTTTATGGGTCTAAAGATGATCATAATGCACTTTCCCAATAGGAGGATGAATCTATATTAGACCAAATTGTCTTGTTAGAAGAGTGGTCAAATCAAAACATTTGGCATTGATAGATAGGTATATTAATTGGTCAAAGTAAATTTGTTATATTTCATTTTGAATGTAAAATTAACTAAAATACTAGATTGATTATAATAATTTAATCTCCAAGTGAGAGTGTTCATCCTATGTCTGGTGGTCCTCCACCTTTTGATAACATGATGATGTTGAGTCCACAAGTATGTAACTAGTAAATAAATAATAAATATAGTGCATATGAATAGGTTAACCCTATATGAGTGGTAAACGGATAACTCATATTGGATGTTGCATAGGTTAGTGTTGGGCCTTCGACATCAACACCTGCTAGTTTGAATGGTCATATATCTTTCACTAACGTAAGCTTGACTATTTTAAATCATTATTTTTTTGCAAAATAATGAGATAGATTTGGTAACTTAATAATGTTGTTTCATTTTCAAATGATAACGTCAACTGATACTCCTCTTATTTGTACATAATGAAGCATGGTGTTGTCATAGTGGTGTCATCTTTGATGCCTTTCATAGAGGTATGACTCAAATTAGTAATTTCATATTATATTTGTTTTCTTATGTATCTATTAGTGAAAATTTGAATGTTATTCATTTGTAATTTAATTTGTATCTTGATGCTTTCCATAAGGCTTCACAACTCCAAATCATAAAAATAACACTATTATAGATGAAGAGGCAAAAATTGATTTGGAGATATTATGAGTATGTGATAGGTGATTATTCTATTATATATCATTCTATACTTGAATTTTTATATATTAATGTGTATACATTTAATTGCATTAGGTGGATCTTCATATTAATTTTAGAAACAAGACTGAGTTAGTAGGTTCGAAAGGAACCATCATCATATGCATCTCCATCCATTTAATAAGCAAAGATGGCTCGTGATCTCTTTCCTTCCTGTGAGATTTTGCCAAGATCAAGAGGCAATGGAAAGCACAAATAAGAGAGACAAAATATATGATAGAAATAAACTATATTCTATCAAGAGAAAATACTGATCAACTGGATCATCAATCGTTACATACAATGAATATGAGCCTGCTTATATAGGCAAGGCTATATGGATATGTGAGCACACAAACATGACATGAGGCTCAATAAGAAACAAGAGTAGGTAGGAAATAGGTGTGGGTAGGTAGGAGAAACAATATAATAGTCCACATGAGGTGGATCACCCATTGAATGTGGAGTGTAACAACAAGATCACACCATAAAAGGTGGAAATTCCCCTACACACACTATCCCAGTATGGCACAAACATCCAAGTGTCTCATACCCAAACTACTATGTAATGCATTTCCTAAGTAAACTTAAGTAAGGTGTAATAATATCCAAGATTAATAATTATTTACACCAACACTTCCTCTAGAGGGAGGTGACAACATTAGGGTCATTTATTTTATGCTTCTATGGTGGTTTTTTTCCATATTTGTTTTACAAATATCTAACATTATATGCCTATATGGTTATCTTATACATATATTGTACTTTTACTGGTTCATATAGCAATGTATTCTTATATGAAATTTTGGTTAATACAAATTTATTTTATCAATGTTATCCATATTTTCTATGAATGATTAATTAAATAAATAAATAATTACACAAGTAAAAAGAGGGAATAAAGGATGTGTGTTTGATAATAAATGAAGTTGTTTATCTTGACATTTGGTCATGTATTGTGAATAACCTATCAGTTCAATTATTTTTTATGGATTTTGATGAAATTCTTCTTGGTCTCGTACATCTCAACTATCTTTCATAATTGGTGATTGATAAAGTAGAAATTAAATTCATTTTTATTCAGATATGCTTAAGTAATTTGTATTGGTGATTAAAAAATCAAATTTAGCTACCTCTCTATAAATCTCAAAGCTCTTGAAAGTTAGATATCAATGAGGGTGTCTTACGTTTGATGGCATTTGTCCACTTATCAAATACCTTGGGGTTTATTGAATGTTTCCCTCAGATTGTTATATTACTCATGAAGTCACCATGAAAGAAGGTTGACAAGTTTCTTTAAGGTTGGTAAACATATTTTTTGTTGTAGATTTTAAAGTGACTCGTCCAATGGACAATGACAAATGTCCCAATAGTTGGATAATTTGTTATGGGGATAACAAATTTATTTTATGTTTGAGAGGGGAAGTTGTGTCATATGATGGGGTTTTATGGGTTTTTGTGTACTTTTAACCTAAAAGTACATAAAAAAAAAGAAGAGAAAACTAAAGGAAAATTGATTAATAGAAACCCTATTGGCATACACACAAACATCAAATAAAACTTCAAGATTGATGACAGATTACAAGGGGGGTTTTCAAAACACATGTTTTCATATGCAATTATGGTGTAAGAAAGACAAAAAGAATCTAAAGATTTGAGGAGATAAGTCATGTCAATGCATTTGAATTAGGACACTAGGAAATGATTATGTTTCATAACATCAATTTTATAGAATCTTAACAATGGTTTTAACAAATACAATGATTATGGTTTATAGAATCAGGACACTAGGAAATGATTATGAGGAGATGAGTCATGTCAATGGTTCTTTTACCTCTACTCATGATCGTGATTTGGTTCTGGGAAAGTTGTGGGCTTGGGGGGATCACTCTCTCTCTATTAAGCCTTGGACTCCTTCCTTCAACCCCCTTACTGAATCTCTGACTGTTCGTTCGGTTTGGGTCCACCTCCCAAATTTTCCCCTCCATTTCTTGAAGCCTTCTTGTTTTGAGGCCATCGGTAACTCCATTGGCAACTTCTTGAAGGTTGGTGACGCCACGTATTCCATGGGTCATTCTACTTTTTCCTATCTATTAAGTGATGTCGAACATATATTTGCCCCTTCCTGGGGATGTGGTTCTTATGGTTGGGGATAGGCCATGGACTCAACCGCTGGATTATGAGGGCCTCCCCTTTCGTTGCTAAAGGTGCTTCTCAACAGGTCACTTAGCTTCGGATTGTTCTCTCTCTCGTCGTAGAGGTACTGCTACTCGGTGGAAGGACACTACTGAATATCATCTGACAATCAATGATTTTGACTTTGTTTCAGTTGAATCCTCTCAAGAGGATGATGTTATTGTCGGTGAGGTCCCAACTCCTATGGCTCCAGTCTTGGATTCAACTCATGTTGTCTTTGACTTGCAGCTTCGCTCCATATCTTCTACTTCTAATCCTAAAGCCACTCCTCTGTAGCAGCCTATTGTTGTTCTGCAACAGTCCTTTGTTGTTCTACAGCAGCCGATTATTGCCTCATTAATGCACTCCCTTGAACCTACTAATGGTATCCAAGCAGGGACCTTGCCGGTGGATCACTCTCTTGATGGTCCCAATAACAGTATTGCCTGGACTGTTTTTGTCGCAGGCGAAGGAGGGAATTTCCCTACCTCCCCCCCAAAACCCATCCTGGCTCAGGTGTCCCTACCCCTCCTTGAGTTGGGTCTAGGTTGTTGTTGAATTGTAAGGTTTTGTTGTTGGAAAAGTGTTATTGAGCGTCTTTGACTATGTAAAGGGTCAGCGCCCTAGATATTGTTGCTTAATTAATAAAAAACAAATACATGAAAAGATCACTAATTTAACATATGATAAATTAGCAATAATAACATAGAAATAAAAATTTAGAAAATACAAACTAAAATGCATTCTTCACTTTCTTTTTAAAATTATACAATTCCAAAAATGCATTTGCACATAGTGTAAAGCCAGAAAGTCATCAAAAAGACTGTTGAAATTTCTCCAAACTTTACCCTCTATAAAAGTCTCCTTACATTTGAATTAGCCTTCTATAATTGGCCTCTTTTCAATAACCACAAGTAACTACCTTCACGGTTTTAAAAAAAATAATATAAGCCTCTTTTTGGTTATATTTTTCTCAATTTTTGTACGAAAAAGTTTATTCTCTAACCTATTACAAATATGTGGCACAAGTCAATTTAATAAAAATAAAAAATTGAAACCTATAACTTCAAAGAAAGACCGAGTTATTCGTTTTGTCGAGATGTGTGATATTTCTTCTAATTTGTGAATTACTCGTTCATTGACAACTTAGCCTTCTAATTTGTGGAATTCCTTTTGTAATAAATAACTCAAGTAATAAAACACCATGTTTTGCAAATGTTATTGAGATGATATAAGCTCCAAAGCTTCCAATTTGAAGTTCCAAAATCACTAATATGTGCCTAATACATTACTAATATCAACTACTTTTAAAATATTGGGCACAAATAAATATCATTTCTCTTGCAATTCTAACAAAATCCTCTTTCCCTCCCACCACCTTTATATTCTATGGTAGGGGGGTGGAATAGGAGCCTCCCACCGCCCCACCCCCCTCCCCCCCAACCCAATTATTTGTTAACATCACTCATCTAAATGGGTGGGTGGGAAGATATAGTTGGAAAGTGGGAGAATGGGTGGGAGGAAATTCACCAACAAGTATACCTCACCCCCCCTCCCCCCCAAAGGAATAATTATTTTTGGGTGAGAATTATAATTCAATTGTGAGGGTGGGGAGACCTCTATATCATCCCAGCCACCAACTATAAATCCCACCCACCCAAAAATATAAAACCTCACCCATTTTGAAATAGTGAACATACAAAATCTGACCCAACAACAATTATTCCCTCCCCTTGGGCGGGTTAAGGGCACTATAGGTCAATGGGGATGTTGAATGAAGATGTGTCACCTAAGACTATCAAAAGAAATCCATAGATGAACCTCTACAAATAGGGTTAAAAATGATGGACACATGTTTCCTATAGGCCATGGTAATATCAAAAGTTAATTTTCTAGACATGCACAAAGAAGTTGAGGTTTATGATAGTCATAGAGTATCTCATTTAGTGGAATATTTTTTTGGTTGAAGATGACATGTAGGAAGGTAAAGATATTATGCAAAAGCCTCCATATTTGATAAATATTGAGGAAAATGCTTCTCTAAAGTGTGGGATAGTAAATTTAATCATTATTATTGCATTTTTGTATGATCAACCTAGTAATAAAGCACAAAGGTCTATGTGATTCATATAAGCTACTTTTATACTCTTTATGACCCACCTAGATATATAGCATGTTTTTGATAAAAAAAAGCAGTGATAACAAGGGCGCTGACCCAATACAAAGCTGAACGGAAAAATGAAAAAGAGGAACCAAGAAAGGGTGAAAACCCCAAACAAACAAGGTTAGACAAGGCAAACAAACCCACTGTCAAACCATCGACAAACCAACCCAGCTCAAGAGTGGGGAGGGTCCACACCTTGACGAAGGGGGGAAGATTTTCCTTTCCGCCTGCGACACACAACCGTCCAGGCGACACTATCATTAGGAATATTCAAAGACAAATCAGGCGGGGGAGACCCCGCAGATACACTGTCAGACTGCTACAACAAAACATTAGTAGCCTGATGCTGCAGAGACACAGCAGACTGCTGCTGAAGAAGGACAGAATTGCCAGTGGACGAGCGAAGCTGAGGATCAGGAGCAACAAGTGTAGGAGCCAAGGGGATGGAAGAGTCTACCACAGTAGTAGCCTCAGTAAAGGCATCATCAGCAGTAAGGGGCACCTCATCTCGAGAGGACTCAACCGAGATAGAGTCAGAAGCATTAATTGTCAAGTGATCTTCAATAGCATCCTTCCACCAAGTAGCAGTGTGTCTGCGACGGGAGAGAGAGCAGGCTGAAGTCAAGTGTCTCGTTGAGAAGCATCGACGACAGCGAAAGGGGAGGCCCTCATAATCCAGCGGTTGAGCCCAAGGCTTATCCCCAACCATAAGCACCACATCCCTGGGGAGGGCTAGAGATGTGTCGATGTCAATCAATAGGCGAGCAAAGGTAGAGTGACCCATGGATGTCGTTGCATCGTCAACCTTCAGGAAACTACCAATGGAGTTACCGATAGCCTCAAAGCAAGAAGACTCCTAGAAATGGAGGGGGAGATTGGGGAGGCGAACCCAAACCGGACGAATAGAAAGAGATTCAGTAAGGGGGTTGAAGGAAGGAGACCAGGGCTTAATGGAGAGAGAGTGATCCCCCCAAGACCACAACTTTCCTAACACCAAATCACGGTCAAGAGTAGAGGTAAAAGAAGCAATGAAAAAACCTTTAGCACACGGGAAAAGCTCAATGCCATAAGCAACTAAAGGCTTCCAAGAAACACTCACCCAATGATGAAGGTCAGGAAGGGAAGGCCAAAAGCCAGCAAATCTACAGACCAAAGCACTGTGTTGGTAGAAATTGATATTCTCCACAACCTCCTGGCCACAGACCACAACAGTAGAAGTCATGGCACAAGGAAGAGGACGAACCCCCTTGGAAAGATGGACAGATCTGGCCACATGAGCAAATCTACGGTTCCCAGCAAAAGGAGGTTTGGGCAGACCATTAGCAGTCACAGGAGGGTCATCAGGAGCCCCATCAGTACAAGGAGAGTCACCAATGACCTGAGCATTAGCAGCAACAGCCAAGGCGTCCAAGTCCAAAACTGGAACAGAGCCACCGCTACCCACACCAACAGAAGTGCCATTAGCATTCGTAGACGCAAGGCAGAACGCCTAGGCGGGAACTGCATGGGCTGTGGGAGTTGTCAACGGCGTCGAGTCGCCCCCACCCCCACCACTACCCACACCAGTAGAAGCACCATTAGCAATCGCAGACGCAGGGTAGTTTGAAAATGCCTGGGAGGGAACTGCAGGGACTACGGGAGTCTTCGTCTTCATCGGGATCTTAGATATATAGCATGTTATTCCTTGTTATTCACAAAGGTATTATATGTGTAGGATTTTGGCAAGATCAAGGGCACAATGAAAAGCATAAAAAGAGACAATAGAATGACAAGAACAAACTGTATTCTCATCAATATGCAAACGATCAACTAGATTAACCAATACAATGAATATAGGCCTGCTTATATAGGCAAGGCCATATGGATGTATGAGCACACAATTATGACATGTGGCTCAATGAGAAACAAGGGTAGGTAAGAAATACTAGGGGTAGGTAGGAGAAATAATATAATATTCCACAAGAGGTGGATGACCCACCGAATGTGGAGTGTAACAGCAAAATAAGACCACAAAAGGTGGAATTTCTCCTACAAGCTCTATCCCTATGTGCACACTTCCCTAAGTGTCTCAAATCCAAACTACGAAGAGATGCATTATCCTAAGTTAACTTAAGTAAAGTGTAATAATATCCAAAATGAATATTTATTTACACCAACACCCCCCCTTAAGTGCAACTTAGGGGAATGAAGACTCAAGTCAACAATGCAAGATGGGTCCTGACTACTAGGCCATGATAGGTACCCATGTACAATATGCAAATGCAAGTAAAACCATGCAATGCAATCTCTCACAAACGGAGAAAGGGAGAAACCCAGTGGGAAAAAACTCCCACCCAAAAGAGAGATGAATGTACAAAAGACTCCCAAAGAACAAGGACAAAACCTCAAAGAGGAAAAAGTCCCCCCCCATAAGAGAGGAAGGAGAAGTCAGCTGACCCCCCCTAATGACACATCCCGCACCCCCAAGAGAGCTCGCAACTGCTGGAACTTACTCTCGGTGAAAGGTTTGGTGAATATGTCAGCAACCTGCTCTATTGTAGGACAATACTACAAATCAATGACCTACTCCTGAATGAGCTCTCGGATATAGTGCATATGAATCTCGATGTGTTTGGTCCGTTGGTGCTGGACTGGGTTCTTCGAGATTGCAATAGCACTCTAATTGTCGCAATGTAGAACTGTCAGTCGTGGAGTGGTGAAACCAAACTCTGTGAGAATCTGCTGGAGCCAAATGGTCTCAGTCGCTACGTTAATAGCACCTCGATACTCAGCCTCAGTCGAAGAGAGAGCAATAGCATGTTGCTTCTTGCTCTGCCAACAAATGGGGCCCGAACCAAGGTGAAAACTGTAACCAGAAGTAGACTTACGATCATCAAGATCGCCAGCCCAATCGGAGTCTGTGTAACCAACTAAGCGAAGTCCTGTGCCTACTGCATAGTGAATCCCATAGTGATGTGTACCCTGGATGTAATGAAGGATGAGAATGGCGGCTTTCCAATGAAGCTCATGTGGTTCCTGCTTGAAGCGGGAAACCATGCCAACTGCAAATGAAATATCAATGCGTGTATGGGTCAAGTAGATGAGACTACCCACAAGCTGACGATACAAAGTGTCATCAACTGGTGGAGAAGAACATTGAGCCTCAAGCTTGACTCCTGGAAGAAAGGGAGTCGGGGCAGGCTTACAATCAGCCATATGAAAGCGTGAAAGTAGATCAAGAGCATACTTGGGCTGCGATAGTGTAATCCCAGAAGGTGACTGTGAAATCTCTATCCCGAGAAAGTAGTGCAAAAGACCCAAATCAGTCATAGCAAATCTGTCATGCAAAGCAGATTTGACCCTGCTAATGATGGATGAAGTACTCCTTGTAATGATCAAGTCATCAACATAGAGCACAAGTATCAAGTGAGAGTCATCCTGTCACAAAATGTAGACATTCGGATCGGAATGATACCTAGTGAACCCTGTCGAGAGAAGAAAGGAATCCATCTTGGCGTACCAAGCCCTGGGGGCCTGCTTAAGGCCATAGAGAGATTTCCTTAGTCTGCAAACCAAGGAAGTATCCTGGATGAAACCCTGTGGCTGCTCCATATAAATCTCCCCATCAAGATCACCATGAAGAAAAGCACTCTTCACATCCATCTGATGTACAGCCCAACCATGAGCTACAGCAATAGCAAGTGTCAAACGAATGGAGTTCATCGTGGCTACGGGTGCAAAGGTCTCAGTATAGTCAACACCTGCAACCTGAGAGAAACCTTTCGCAACAAGCCGAGCCTTATACTTATCCACACTACCATCCGCAGCAAACATGGTCCGATAGATCCATTTACATCGAACCATCTTTCACCCCTTAGGGAGATGGACTAGATCCCATGTGTTGTTCCTCATCAAGGAACTATACTCTTCCTCCCTAGCGTGGTCCCACTCAAGAACCCCTGACGCTTCCCTAAATGTCTGTAGATCGGAAGCAGTAGCAATGAATGCATGTGGAAGATCCTGATGTTGTGATCGATTTCTCCGTGTATCTGAAGGATCCCCAACGAGAGAACCCGCGGACTTAAGTGTCTGTCGAGCCCAACGAGGTCTAGGTGGAGGTGGAGAACGAGGCTCCTCCATTGCAAGTGGACTCTGCGGAGGTGTAACCCTGCGAGTCAGAGTTGAAGGAGTCTCATCATCTGAATCACTAACATCACTATCCACAATGGAGGAAGGTGGAGGAGGTAGAGAGGCTAAGCTAGGAGAGCTTTCCTCAAAGTGAACACTCCTCTCAATGAACACCTCATGTGTCTCTGGATCCATCAATCTGTATGCCTTAACACCCTCAGGATATCCAACAAATATGCAAGGCCGACTCTAAGGTTCCAATGCCTTGCGTTTCTGCGGAGGTATGCGAGCCCATGCTGGACACCCAAAGACTCTAAAATGTCTCACAATCGGTTTCCTACCAGCCGAAGCTTCAAAAGGAGTAATACCTTGCAAAACTTTGTGAGCAACCCGATTCTGGATGTGTGTGGCACAACTGATAGCCTCTGCCCAAAAAGCGGGATCGAGAGAACATGCATGTATCATACAGCTAGCCATTTCTTTGAGAGTTCTATTCTTGCGTTCTGCAACCCCGTTCTGCTGTGGAGTGTATGCTACAGAATGCTGAAGATCAATCCCCTCAAATGTACAAAAATCCTCAAGTCTTTTGTTCACATATTCCCTTCCATTATCTATGCGAAGAATCTTGACCACTTTCCCTGATTGCTTCTCCACACGAGTCTTGAAGTCCTGAAATCTGTCAAATACTTCACTCTTATGAATGAGAAAGTTGACCCAAGTGAAGCAGGAGTAGTCATCAATGAAGGTGAGAACATAGCAGGCCTTACTAAATGAAGGTGCTGGAAATGGACCTGCTACATCGCTGTGAACAAGTTGAAGAACTTCCAAAGCTCTCCAAGCTTTCCCCTTATCAAACTTCTCTTCGGGATGCTTGCCCATGGAACAACCTGAACATACACCCTCTGAAAAACTGATTCGAGGTAGACCTGTGACCATGTCTTTAGTGCTTAGCTGCTAAAGATAGCGGTAGTTGAGGTGACCAAACCGCTCATGACATAGCTTACTTTCTGAATTTGAATGAGTAAGCAAGGCCCTAGAAGGTGAACTTGGCACAAAGTGAGAGAAAGAATAAAGCCTTGAGTTGTCATTGACTTGTCCCACTGCTACCAAGGCATCATCATCAAGTTCCTTTACCACAACTGAATCTGGTGTAAACTCAACCTTTTTCCCATTCCCATAGTGAGTGATTTGGTAGATAGAGAGAAGGTTGGTAGACAAGTTAGGAACATAGAGAACATTCTCAAATGTTCCATCATCCATGTCAACTGAACCTTTCCCTTCAACCTCTACTTGTGTATCATCACCTATGTAAATGTGAGGTACCTTAGATGACTCCAATGAAGAAAACTACTCCTTTGTAGAACCCATGTGATATGAGGCACCCGAGTCAAGTATCCATTGCTATGAAGAACCTGCTGAAGCCACAAATGCTTGCCCTTTTCCCTTAGACTGTGAGGAAGAGGAAGGAGATGAATCCTTCTTGGTGTAGGTGGATGGCAAGTTGATGTTGTTTTTCTTAAGAAGATTAGTTAACTCATCAACTTGCTTTGCGTGGCATCAATGCTCTTCATGACCATACTTCTTGCAATATGCACAAGTTGGTTTATCCTTCTTAGGTGGTGTCCCCTTCTTGGAAGAGGATGAAAAATCGCCTTGCGATGGAGAAGATGATTGTCCTTTTTCCTGGTGTGGCTTAGACTTAGAGTGCTTTTTCTTCTTATTGGAATCGTTGCCTTGACTTCCTTGATTCCCTTGATTTGTCACCAAAGCCTTGGACTTTGAAGACTTGAGAAACCCCATGTTCAACAACTTAGATTGTTCCAATATTAACATTTCTGTGAAAGCATCAAATGAAGGCATAACATAGGAACTCCCCACTGTCAAACGATGAGTTTGGAAGCTAGATACAAATGTTGCATATTCCGGTGCAAGCTTGTCCAACAAGTTGAGTATCAACTGAGCATCCTTTTTGTCAATTCCACAATCCTTAAGCTTTGCTCTTAGCTCATTTGCTTTGGTGACATAATCTTGGATTGTATCAAAACTCTTGGGATCCAAGTTGGTGAGCTCATTGTCAATCTGATAGCCTCTAATTTCATCAACTTGACCATACAATTTCTGAAACATATCCCAAGCCTCTTTGATTGTTTTACACTTCTCAATGTGAAAAATGAGGTCATCTGATACATACTTGCGCAAAGTTCCAAGAGCCATGCAATTCTTTTTGAGCCATTCTAACTGAGCATTTGGATCAGCCTTAGGATCAGGTGGTGTTGTTATTGTTCCATCTATGTAATGTGTGAGACCCTTTTCCATTAATTTACTCCATACTTTAATTTTCCATGATGCATAATTATGTGGAGTTAAAGGTGGAAATTTATTAGGACTCATTTCAACAAAAAATGGAAAGAGCACAAAGAGAGGTACAATCACACAAGACACCCCCCCAAATTCACTCAATCAAAGAACCCCCCCCAAAAGTGATGATTTGGCACTTTATACTTAGTGCATATACAATGGGCCACTTACAAAAAATGGCAAAGTGGACTTCTGATTACAATTTTACAACTGCCTCAAGAAGGCCAAAAGAGACTCAAACTGATAAGGCAAGAGATCTAACTAAGATCCAAGCAATTTACAAGTACCTAATAGGCCAAATAAGACCAATGTCTGAAAGTAAAATTTCCACTCAAAATCTCTGAAATCTAATCATAGATTATGAAAGTAGACGAAAAAACATGCCCTTTCAAAAAAAAGGGCACCTGAAAAGGAGGTCGTATGAGCTCAAACGAGGCCTTTGAAGTTGCAGAATTGAGGATTGGACAGGTACAGCTGAGAGAATCCAAAAATTCAGAAAAACATGTAAACCAAAATTAGAAAATAACCACACCACTATGAAGATCATGAAATTTTAGCTCATTTCAAAAAAAATTGCACAAAAAAGGGAGCAAAAATGAGCAAGATATGGCCTTTCAAAGTTGGACTGCAAAACTGAAAAGCTCAATGGAGAGGGGGTCAAAAAGTTGTTGATGTGGCGCTGATGTCAGCAATTCATTGTCTTAAATTTGACGGCCATATGACCATTGCGAAGACTTCGCCTCCCTGCTGACTGGGCATCCGTACGGTACGGACTGTTGACTGGGCACGGTGACTGTGCAGCTAACTGTGCGTACGGATTGCTAACGTGGCACTGTGCAGGGTGTACGGTAGTCGACCGCAGGCCAGTGGCCGCCTGCCACGTGGTGGACACGGGTCCGTCGGTTTAGTGGACGCCGACGAGGGGAAGGCGTCGCCGGAAAAGGAGAGACCGGCGGGCCGAGAGCCGAGGGGGGTCGGGAGCCGAGGCGGCCGACGGCTGGCCGAGAGTCGAGGCGGCCGACGGCGGAAGCGAGGCGGTCGGCGAGACGCGGTGGAAGCCAGGAGGACTGGACGGTCGGCGATGGCGGCAGGCTCTGAAGGAGTACGGGCCGGCAGGCGCTGCAGAGTACAGCCGGCGTCGGACCTGCAGGGTACAACAAAGTACGGGGGGGTCTGCGGACCCCCAAACAACCCAAAAAATATATTTTTTTTGACTTTTTTTTTAATCACTTTTTTTTTTTTTTTTTCAAAAAATAATTTTTTTGAAAAAAAAATTTCGAAATCCGTACGATAATAGCTAAAATGGGGAAAAAAAAATTCTCACCAAAATAGGTCGAAATTTATGGAAACGGCCTCCCGGATTCAACGGTGATGTCCAAATTGCTGTACGACGCCCCGAAAAAATGAAGATCCCCAAATCCGAAAATAGAAGCCTCCAAAATGTCTCCAAAAAACTAATCAATGAAGCCCCAATAGCTCTGATACCATGTAGGATTTTGCCAAGATCAAGGACACAATGAAAAGCATAAAAAGAGACAATAGAATGACAAGAACAAACTGTATACTCATCAATATGCAAATGATCAACTGGATTAACCAATACAATGAATATAGGCCTGCTTATATAGGCAAGGCCATATGGATGTATGAGCACACAATTATGACATGTGACTCAATGAGAAACAAGGGTAGGTAAGAAATACTAGGGGTAGGCAGGAGAAATAATATAATATTCCACAAGAGGTGGATGACCCACCGAATGTGGAGTGTAACAGCAAAATAAGACCACAAAAGGTGGAATTTCTCCTACAAGCTCTATCCCTATGGGCACACTTCCCTAAGTGTCTCAAATCCAAACTACGAAGAGATGCATTATCCTAAGTTAACTTAAGTAAAGTGTAATAATATCCAAAATGAATATTTATTTACACCAACAATATGGTTCTTAGCAACAAAGCACACTAGACCTTGAACCATACCCTCCATCTTCTTAACAACAGAACACACACATTGGGGTTATGATTTATTATTTTTAGGAACAAAGCATGCGGGAAAATACTTGCTTTCCTTTCTTCTTTGTGTCTGTGTTTATTGTATATTTTTCTTATTGTTCATATATGTGTTTTTCTATTAGATTATGTATGATTTTCTAATGCTCTTATTTTGTATGTTGTATTTTTCTAATCTATTTATTTTATAGTTTTTATGTAATTATAACATTGCTTCTTGTGCAAGTTTTTATTGTTTAACATATTTGTTTTGTAGTTTCTTAGTTGGTAGCATGATTCCCTTGGAGAGATATTACAAACTCTATACTATCCTTTTTGGGTATTCTTGTTATGATGTTATTTATATTTTGTACTTTATTGTAGCTTTTCACCTAGTTTTATTAGCTTGTTAAATTGGGAGGGGATGTAATGCTAGAATTTGTATAACCTTATATTTTCATATAATGTTTTGGGTTCACTTTAGTGATTGTAACCCATAGTTTTCTCTTAGGCTCATTTCAACTTTGGTGCCTTTTCATGAGTTTTTCTCCTTTTCTTTGTTAATCAATATTAATTTTATATTTATCTCAATGTATATTGATGTGTCAAGTATTCATAGCACTTGTACTTGGATTTCACTACATTGTATGGAAATCCATTCAATGTTTTATCATCCCCTAACCTTTTAATGTACAATAATCATTTCTCTTGAATCTTGTCACCTTTATTCCATTGAACGAGCTTTGTAACTGGCCTAGAATGAATCCTAATGGCTGATTTGAGTCTCATACCTCTTCATATTCCATTTTTTGGCTCCCATTTTGAAAACAACAATTCAAATTTTCAAGCATTCAATCTCATGACATTCTTGGTAATAATTCTCTTATTTCTAGTTTTTATTTGATATACTACTAGTAATCATATTAGCATTTTTGAAGGATTTGAAGCATACTTATACCTAAGGTGGGTTTCCTTGATGTTCTTACACCTTGGAGCACATCTTTCTTGTGGTATTTTGCAAGTTCTCATCTTTATTTATGGTGTGGGGTGATTATGATCACATCTTGCTCTCTATTCCCATTTTATAGTAGCATTCAAGTGAACTTGAATTGATGTTAGCATTTATAAGTTCCTCACTTCCTTAGGAGTAATATTCTCCTCATTTTCACTTTGTTGCTCTAGTTCTAGACACACGTAAAAGCTAGGAGTAGACACATTTTCTATTTCCTCTACATCATTAAATGCACATGGAAACCAATGGGTAAATAGGGGCCTAACCATTCATTGCAAGGTTTGAAGTAGTTTGAACCTATGATCTTGTCTAATTTATAGTTTTTCAAGGCATTCGAATGCATGAAGGTTTTCTCACACTCTTTCAATCTCTTTTACATTTCATTTTTTCTTGTAAGTTTAGCCTCATTGTGCTTAATCACTTTCGTATCTCTTCGTATACTTTGGCTTAGTGCTCTTGTTGTCCCTATTTTATGTTGTGTAGGTGAGTCCAAAATTTGGTGAAAACTTGAGTTTGTAACTTTTTTAATATAATAGTGTAATGGTAGGATGACAACATGTGAGGTGGGCAATAGTGCATTGCATGGATGTTTGCATGCTATAATAATCTTTGTAATAGTGAGCTTCAAAGACCAATTTCCAAGCACTTCTTGAACTCCTCATTCATATTGTGAATTTGACTTTTTTTTATTATGTTAATTAGATTGCAAGAATTAAACATTTTGCACAAACCTAACTATATCTCTTTCCCTAGAGAAAAAAATTTACCTACATAAGATTTTATTTAATATTTTTCAATTATTACAATAATTAATTAAATTTTAATATGAAAACATTTCATTTCACTCCTACAAGAATGAATTAACTATTACCTTTAAGACACTTTTTTATATATATATATATATATAAAGAAAGCAACCACTTATTCCTTTTGCATAAAAAAAGAGCAATCCGAACCATTTAGGCATTAAAAGCCTCAAACTAAATCTCTATGAAGCATTCAAACCCTCATCAATTGGCACGTGCTCTAAAACATGATTGGCAATATTGCCTATCAATATTTAAAAGACATTTAATAATACTCCTATTCAATGTAGTAAATGTATGCAATTATATGAGAAGTGGGTGGCCCTTTCACAAGTTTATTCAACTATTTTTGACGCTTTAGTTGGAAATTTAATTGGAAAATGATATGAACCTAAAATATTTTGGCTTTTTAATTCCCAACTGTTCCAATGGTTGTATATTAATTATTAAAAGTATATATCAGGGATTTATTATTGTGTTGAAGCCATCTTATTAATTGAAATGGACAATCTAATATCTACGATCAACGGTCGTCACTTGTTCAGAGATATGAATCATTTGTAGTCGTTAATCATTTTTCATTGATTTTTTGAATTCCGTGATATTACACGAATTAATAAATGTGTATATATATATGAGACAAGGCACGCGATCATAGATGTTAAAAAGCCTAAAAAACTATCATTTAATAATGTAGTGTATAATATAAATATAATCATTTGATAAAATATATAAATATTAGATATATATTCATATAGTAACTCATTAATTGAAACTAAATATTAGTTAAATTTAATAAAAAAATATCATATAATGATTTATGCATTAAATTAGTACTATTTATTATATGATTATATTATATTTAAATTATTAATCGAAAATAATATCATTAAAATTTTCCTTATGCACATATACATACATATATATGTATAAATTATTAGTATATAATAATTTAGAGTAAATATTATTTTGTAAGTGGAGAAATAATCTTTATTTTAGTTATAGTGATCAAATTATGTGGGAGCAGATTGTTTGGAAAAATTCCTTAAAGATGTCTTGTCATGGCTTTCTATGATCGTAAAATATGCACAAAATGGATTTGTTGAAAAATCCTTGGAAACTTTCAAGCAAATGTAATCAACATATATAAAGTTAGTCCCAAAAAACTTTGCCTATCTTCTCCTTATTTGTGTCAAAATAGGAGCTCTATGATAGGGTATAGCATCTAACATAACATCATGGAAGGAGATAGAGGGAAAATAGAGGAAAAATAGAGTGAGATATAAAGAATAAAGTGAGAGGACCTAAGAAAGAGAGGTCCTCTCTCTCTATTTTTAATATCTCACTATATTCCCCCCTCTCTCTCTCTCTCAGCGTGTTGGTAATCAAGTTTGTTTATCTCCCTCAATTAGAGGTTTGTTTCAATTATATTTCAATCCTTGTGGATGCATAGTTGATTTCAAACTATCTACATTGATGCAAATATACAATAATGATTTGATTTATTCAAGACTACAATCAGAAACCATTATACACATAGACAAAGGTGAGACATATGACAATAAGATATCTTAATATTATGACTTGAAACCCAAAAAGTGAATAACCTGAGTAAACTTAAGCGACTAGGTGTGAAAAGGACCCAAGTGGGAAATTGGTTAGGAAATATACCATGTTCACACTAAAACATGGTGTGTCAAGTGGCCTCTCCCTTCCACAATACCCATACCTTTACCATAAATTTGCTTTACCTTTGTTTAATTTTTTTTAGATTAAACTATGAAGATTTTGGTACAAAAGGATGAATTAGTATGCTTATTTAGTTCTTTTATTTCAAATTTATTTTATTGTTTTTTGTGTTATCCCTATGGTTTAAAGGTTCAAATAAAACTCAAAAAATAATTGACGTGATTAAATATTGGTGGTGGGTGTAGGATAAGTTTATAAAATCAAACCCACCTTGTGTCATCGTCTTACCATCCTAAAAATTGCTTAAATTGTACAATTGTGTCAATTACAATTTAATATGATTTAATATGACCCTCCTTTTCATTGTCCTTATATAACATCTAGAGTACGAGTGTGCAAGACAATACAAATTCCTAGTAATGATGATTATACGCTCTCCTAGCTAACAAACACAAATGCATGCAAAGCACTTAGGATCACTCAAACTTTCAACCAAGACTCAATATAATGAATAGATAGGCAAGTTTAGGTTGGCATTGAAAATCTCTTATTGACCATATATTGCCTTAAACCCCTACACTTAAAACAAGCCAAGGTTCCTCACATATACTTTATCAAAAGAGCACTAATATTCAATTAGTCATAAAGGACCATATCATTTAATTACAATTTACCATAAAAAATCCTCGTTGTTAGAATCATAACATTCATAATCATAATCATCATAAGGTAATAATTAGAAGCTTTAATCATGTTGACCTACAATATCATTGAAGAGCAATTAAATTTCAAACTAATAAGGTCTCCAAATGCATCTAAATATAATTGAAACTTTGAGTGTCTATTAAGGTTGAGTCATTGGAAAACACAAATTATGGTTATAGATTTTAATGCCCTAAATTTACCCTTCCTGGGTGGAGGGTAGCTCATGCAAACGAAAGTTAAAGTGGTACATGTTAAGACTTCGCTTTGTGGGTTCCACCATGCACTAATTCCTTTCCTAAAAATAAAACACTAATTTTGTGAGGATATGAAGATGAAACAAAAAGTTTTTGGAAGTCACCTTCTTGGTATTGCTTTTAAATAAGCATGTTTAAATGGATCTTTCTCCATAATCAAGTTAGCTTACATTCTATTTGTAAAACTTTTAACAAATGTGCTTTATGAACAATTCATTATGAATCCCCTATAGTGCATCACACCATATGACATGAATTTTGAAATTCGATTTCATAGTTTTGAGTTGATCTACATTAATTTATATTTCATGAGTAGTGTACCACAAAAACTCTTTTTGAACGAGTATTAATAGTGCACTTGGTATTCATTTCATCTAAACTGATCATAACATTAAAGCGCCAAGACTTCCAAAATGAACGTTCATCCCAATACTATTCAAACTCATTAAAGTTTATCTAGAAAGAATCCACCACAATCAAGCCCACATAGCTTAATACTATATTTACTCAACTTCAACAAATTTCATACTATCTGATGTTACACTTTTTTTCTCTCAATAATTTACAAAGTGGGGTTTCTATAATACATTGATTTATAGATAGTTTTATAAATTATACATAATTTTGAATACATCTACATTGAACCATACCTCATGAATAATATTAGTTCAAAAAGACATCTCAATATAAGCTACTTAACACTTACAAAATAATCACAAGCTTCTTGAAAAGTCATATATCTTAATACTATCCTATAAAATATTGTAATATAATGTTAATATCTTTCTGAAAACATAGATTGCATTGATGAGTTACTACAATGACTTAATATAATAAAATTAATAGGGAAAAAAGACCTTATATATGGCACATCAAATAATTTGATTTCCATTTTGTTCGTTCATCTACTTTTGGATGTCAAACACTTATCAATTGAATTATAAACCCGACAAGGCTTGTACATTCAAATTTTGGACTTCAGACAACTAAAGATTGTCTGAAATTTGTATTTAGGATACTTCCGTTCAAAGCTTCTCTTTTTACCGATAACTAGATTGAGACGAGAAAAACATTCGATTTTCTTTATAAACCTGCTATACAATTATAAAGGTCAATTATAAAGGTCCCTCACAGTGTTGCTATAGAATATCACCTAATAGCATGTTAATTAATTGTTCTTCTTTACAAACCTCATATTTCCTCTTTAAAGTTGCCTCACATTCCGAATATTTGACATAAATAAATTATTAGTTAAATGAAATTATTTCTGGATTCAACTGCATAGATTTTTGTATTATTATTACTTACCCAACTTACACATCACCAACAAACTTTACTTTGGTCAGATGAGCTTGTACCATGTTCTCCAGGTCAATTTTGAAGATTAAAATGCATAATGGTCTGGTTTTGTGAGAACAGGACATCACGAGGCAAAATTCCCACAATTAAACCCTAGTAAATTTAGAGCTCCAAAACTGCTTAAGGGTGACGACATTAAACTCCAAAATATCTGACGTCTTGTAACTCGAGGAAATAAAATAATAATAACAGTTTATGAGATATGAAAATAAGTAATCTTTCAAAATTCTATGTAATACAATTCAAAGGAAGAATCAAAATGAATAAAAAAATTGCAACAAAAAATTCAACCTATCATGTTCAGTAGTGACTTACTCTAAATCTCTAGCTTCAATTAAAAAAAAATTTGTCAGACTGGCTTTGAAATCTCAATTAGAATTCGTTATCACAATATATAAAGTGCTTTTTATTCCTAATGTTAGCCAACTAAAGCCAACAGCGACTCATTAGTATTACTGTTACATGTCTGGATGGCTCATACATAAAGAGTTATTGATTACTCAAGGATGCAGATTTCGAGTCGGGCCTTCTAGTGTTGTGCAAGTTGTGAGCATTTCAACTTGTATTTGTAATTTAATTGGTTTGATGGTATGTCTCCAACCTCAAACACCAGACTTTTCACCCCACCGAGCAGAAGAAACCCTTAATGATGAACTCCAGCATACTGTTTTCACCTAATCTGTTTTCTTAATCTCTTTGAAAGCATGAACACGAAATGGAGTCCAAGAAATAAATTTGTGGGCACTCAACCACAAAAACACCAAAATCAACTCACTTAAGAGAAAATGACTATTTTAGATAACAGCAATTACAGAGATTTGACTGTATAAGGAATGCTTAAGGCCAAATTCAAAAGACAAACCTCTATGTTGATAAAATAGTTAGTACAAAGTACACCAGAATATATGTAAAAAAAATTGCATATGATAATTTCTTTTACGAAATTTCCTGTTAGAATACAATTTACCCATAAGATATCATATCTGCACAGTTGTTTCTTGATGACAAAACTGACTTGTTCGCTTCAACCTTGAACAATACTCTTTGTAACCGCATCATTAACTATGCTATCTGAGGGTTCATTAATATGAGAATTTCCAGTAGCCACATCCTCCTGTTTGGAATCAACTTCCGTAGCTTGAAAGTTTGTTTGAGACTCAGAAGATGTGGGCTCTTTCACTTGTGAATCTGAGGACATTTGTGGAGCAGTTAATGACCGATTATCTTCCATAACTTGATCGCCTGTTTTTTGAATTTCTGGCTTAGCATGAGAATCTTCCTGAGTTGCATCGCCAAAATTGGTCGGAAGAGTTGGAGCATCTTTAACACGTTGAGAGCCTTGGTCCAGGTCAAACGATGATAGTTCTTTAGAAGCATGAGCTAGTTGTAAGCGGTAATCTGTCTCTGGACGCCGACAAACTTTCCTCAATGGTACTATTTCCTGCAACTTCAGACTGAAAATCTTTAATCTTTATTTAATTTCAATCAAAATACACTGTAAGTATTCATCAAAATGCATTGCTAAGCATCTTGAGGCTGACAAATTTCCGAAACTTCAGACTTAACAAATATTAATCTTTATTTGATTTCCACTCAAATATACACTAAATATTCAACAAAAATGTCTAATAGAGTGCAGGAACCATTCCTCAAATATTCAGGTAACATTTGCTCAAAAAAAAATTTAAATTGGCACTAAAAGAAAAATGAGAAAAAAAAATACATTTTAAAGATGACACATGTGGCATCATATACCTCAGACTGGTCATGGTCATACCGTACCAAAAACCTACATCGACAACCCCGCACATCATGTCGCCTCCTTTGAGCATCCAAGACATGAGCATCAAAATATAGTGCTTGATCTTTACCCTCCTGTCAACACGATATATTTCAGATTAGGAGAGAATAGAATTGTGCACAAAGAATTGGAAAGAAGGGAAATATGGAGATCTTCTCAAATGGCACCTGAAAACAGAGTATGAGATCTCCTGGGAGAACTGCTATACATTCAGAAGCTTCACAAGGAAGAGAGCGCTGTCTAACACACTTTCGCACATTGACCCACTCATCTTCCTCTGCTCCAAACCCAGCAAACCTTACACGGACTTCCTGTATAAAAAGGGAAAAGTTGCTTAGCCCTCACACAAGAAAACAATAAAAAAAATTTGAAGTGAAAGGAATTTCCAAACAATCTCCTCTGCTGAACGGAGATATCCAGAACATAAAAAGACAGATCGGCAGCAGGCAATAGTATAAGCCTTCAGTACTACTTAAAAGAATTACAGAATTGAACAACTTCATCCTGACAGAGACCACTCAGTACTCAAAAAGGTTTCAGAAAAAGTTACTACTTACTGGATCACCTGAGTCAAACATTCTGTGAGTGACAAATGAAGAAACATCATACCTGTGTCAACAAAAGACAGCACACATCAGATTGGAGAGGATGTATATGGCAGAGAAATTATATCTAGGCTTCATAAAGCGCTATATACCGAATCTCAATTTTACTAGTTACCACACAAAATCAGGAACTTCAAATTTGTTAAATAGTAAAACCAGGCGTAAATTTCCACTACACTGTCTTCACAAAAGAAGCCTCAAGAAGGCAAAGTAATCAACACCAGCAAAACATAAGTAAGATTATGAACCAGAAGGCAAAACAAAGAGAAAATTCAAAGCTTTCATTCAAGATAACCAAAAACAGTAGTTCTTTGAGGCAATTTGCTTACAGAGGTTCTCGTCTGTTACACTCTGGACCTGAATATGATTTCTCTAATTATGTCAACTTCATTTAAAGTTTAAATTTAAACACAACAAACCTCCAATATGGCTAGCCTGAATGCATGTCCAAGACTCCCATTACCATCATCAACAAAACATAACAGCATTCAATAAATTAAAAGAACACCCAATATGATGCAATGTGCATTGGCTTACATTATATTTGTAAGGTCCTCAGGTCTCACAAGGAGAGGTAAGAAGATTGAATACCGAGAAGACCTTGAAAGAGCTAATAAAACAATTATGGGCAAGGGAGATGGAGAATCATTTATAAACTTATGAAGAAAAACAAGAAAACGTGAGATACATGACTCCAAGTGAATTGCAGTTCTTTTCCTTGTAACATACATATACAGCAAGCACTATTTCCATTTAGTGACACATAAGATAACAACTATAAAATTACTACTAGCTCGGATAATCTTAATACATCCTGGAAAACACAATGAGATATCAATTTTGATCATATCTCAATGTAACAAATACAAGATAGACAAACACATGTATTTAAGATATTTGATACCGTGAGATTGATGTCACTTGGCATTTGAGATATCTGAGCTTGTGTGTGTGTGTAATATGTATAATTGTTTAAAATATATTTATATAAGATTGATTTAGATATAAATATAAATATACATTTAAACCAATTACATGTGTGTGTGTGCATGAGAGAGAGAGAGAGAGAACATATATGTATGTGTATGCTAATTTAAAAACTTAATGTTAATTCAATGCTAACTTGAATAAAACTTATAAAATTAAACTTCTAGCAACTTCAGCCTATGCACTTCAGCAATCCATCTCATACAGATAAAGCTCGCAGTCCTCAACTGTGGGTCAGCACAAAAGAACCTGTTCAGGTTATGCTGGGGCAATAACTCCAATACTAGCACTACAGCTGAAGGCTCAGATCCAATTCATCGGCGGGCATCACCTGTAAAGGACAACATAGCTCAGGAGATTTTTCCCTCCACCAGTTTGTCCGGTCACATCTTGCAGGCGGAATTTCTCTGATGTCTTTAACACTTGTAATTCAAATGGCTCTGCAGCTCATCAGGGTGACAGTGGTTCCCGTGTGCACAGTGCTGCAGGTTCAAATCCACAAAAATCAGGTAAGGATGGATTTTGCAAAAGTATCAGAGCTGGGTCAGATTCTTATGTTCAGACCAAATCTACTGCCTTGGGCATTGAAGCTTCCCCTCAATCAGTCCCAATTGTAGATTTTGGGGAGGACATTCTGGAAATCAAAAGAGAACACAAGAAGCTCACCTTGATTTGCAAGTTTCACAATCATGGGTCAAGCTTGTTGATTCTGAACGAATGGATTATGGATACTTGGAAGCTTCTTTAGAAAGAGGACATTTTCATCTACCCATGCACGAAGGAATCTTTTTTTAATATTGCAAATTGTTTAAAAATATTCTGCACATAAAAGCACCAACACGAGACCAATACAAGCTCTTGTGTGCACAACAATGAGACTAATACTAGCTCCTGTCAAGCAACCATACTAGAAACCATATGTGAAAGACAATGAGTCACAACTTAGAATTCCATATCATATATCCCTTTGGGATTTGAACTTGGATCTCCACAATGAGAACTCAATGTTTTAACCAATAAAGCTCAATCCCTTGTACACTAGGGATTTTTTTCTTATTATTTGTAATTCTACAATTGACAAGGATACATTCCCTATTGGTAACATTCTTGTGGGTCTAGATCTTTCACAACTTTAATCTCATTCACCTATGCTTGATTTTTTGTGAAATTAGATCTTTCCAAGACATTTCCTAAAGAAGTCTGGCATAGGGTGGGTAACTGGAAACAGAAGCAACAGTTGGACTATGAAGGAATTGCCTTCCAATGTAGATTGTATTTGACCACTGGCCATCTGGAAAATCTCTGCCCAAAATACTCCTCTCAGGCTAAATCAACAAAATAGACCACTTGGCGAAAGGGGCAGATTTAAGCTATGAATTTATTACTCCAAATCATCTCCTAAATGATTATAAATCTCCCTCTTCTCCTCTAAACGCTCTTCTATTTCAATGGTAGCAGAGGCAATAGACGCCAAGCAATCAAGTGAGGACCCTCTCCCTTTAGAGATTTCAGGGATGAATCCTGAGTCTGCTATTGAAGGCTCTGCTGATTTCTGTTCAAAAGAGTGGACAATAGTTCAGAAAAAGAGATAAGCTTACTCCAACAAGGTTAAAGATCTGTGCCTAATGACCCTTTACACCCATGTTAGAAAGGTGGGCTGGGGATCGGCGATAGATAGGTTGTTTTCACTTTTGTGAATGCTCCAGTAAGAGGCAGTGGTGGTTTTTTGGACAACAGCTTCATCGAGAGCTCAAGGGAGAGTTCATAATTTATATCAAGTACAAATTAGCTTTACACGCTGGATGTGTTAGATGTTCAGGCTTTACTCTTCGTTGGATCTTTGGTAATGTTGACGGTCTTCTCAAGGCATTTTGCATGTATATGGCTTTGGTTAAATTTATCTAAGATCTACAATGGCTGAAACGGTTTTTGAATATATATAATTTAATACAATGATAGTAAGCCTTACCCACACTTTATCAATCAAAAAAAATGTAAATAAAACTTTGTTTTCTTTAAATTAAAATCTTAAAAAAGACTTCATTTGAAAAACTAATTAACTAATTCCATGATCATCTTGTTTCATCTTTATATGAGGGTTTAGATTCCAGACTTATCTTGTTTTCTCTCTATGTAATCCGTCTTTCCTCATTTAAAGTTCTCTTGTAATAATGGCTGTTCGCCTCTTTAAATAAAGACATTTTAATTATTGAAAAATAGACAAAAGCTAATAGAGTTATCCTTAAGCTTTAAGACTGATTTTTATTAATCGATCAAATTTGAAGCTTTTAAAAAACATACAAAATCTTTGATTATAATATTATTTAAGGTCTGCCATTTTTGTGAACCACTCACAGGCTATAAGTTACATCTGTCTACCTAATTACTACTGAAACTGCCTTGTACGCTTTCATCATGGACTCGTCATACTTGAATTTCTTCATTCGCACAAACTTATAAGATTATTTAGAGTAAGGCAATATACATCATTGACTAGTTGAGCACAATATTAAGACCTAAAAAACAATACATTTCTCAAAGATTTCTCCCCTAGTGAAGTTCATTTTAAATCTTATCAATATTTTCCCTTCTCCAGAAGGACTCAAGGTTGCTCCATACAGATTTCTTTATAAAGAAATTCCATTCAAGAAGGCACTTACATGAGCTTGACAAATTTGACATTTCTTCTAACTATTTTACGGTCTAACCTAAATGCATTCATCATTGCTACATTATATGAATTGTTTTTGTCAATGGCCTTTAGCTACCAACCTTGCTTTTTTCTTACAAATTGTGCCATCTGCCTTGTATTTCATTTTGTAAATCCATTCACAGCATATTGTTTAAAATTATTTTCCTTAAGACAGCTCAGTGAGGTCCAAAGTTTAACTTAGTACATTTTGTTCTTCTCCTTGAAATCTTTACCAAGCTATGCTTATTTGTTTCATCTATAAGTTCACAACTTGTGCCATCAAGACCAAATTCATTGTGAGCTCAAGATCCAGTAATCTTCTTCTTAGTGTTTATGTCAAGCATCTTTCCTTCATCCTTTTGAACAATTTTGTGAGAGTGCTTACACACTTTTCCTCGAACACATTGTGACTTGCTAATTCCTTGAGAACTGCATATTCTTCAGAATTTTTTGTCAATAATGGTTGTCCAGCCTTAGCCCCCTTCCTTGTTATCTTCTTCATTGAAGATGACATCTCTTGCTACCACCAAGTTACATTTCTTTGACATCAATTATTTATGACTTTATTCCAATAAAGAAGTCTATGCTCCTTTATTCATCAAGTAAACATGAGTTGCAAGACACCCAACAATCCTTAGCAATCACATGTTTGCAAAATTATTTCCTTGGACACTTGAATCGTGAAAAAGAGTCCTTCAAAGACTTCTTGGATGCTTGAGACAACCTTTTCAGAAAGTTATGATAAAGGAATAGTTGCACAGTGTTGCAAAACAAGGGACACAGCGACTACGGCCCAAAATTTTTGAACAGCAGGCAGACCTTGGCACAGATATAATTAAGTAATCAAAATATTATAAAATAAATGTATAAAAAATTCTGTCAACAGAGCATTTCCAAAAATTCAACACTAGAAAGGCTAGTATCATAAGTTAACTAGAATTCGGTTGAAATATTTAACATGGGTGCTGAAACCAAGTATTCAATAAGCTGTCATCATCGCTCAATGGTATTTAAACACAACAAGTAAAGGGCTTCTAGTCTCTCTCCGATTTGTACAGCAGGATTGACTATCTGGAAGGAAAGTATATCTTACTGAACATTTGTCTGAGATCTCATGATTTGTTTCTTCATGGTGTAGATATTAAGACTGGAGAAATTCCCCTTTGTAGGGCTAGTGATGCATTTGGTGAGATTGTGAATAAAAATGAGAGAGCTGATCATGCTTGTATCCTGGCTAATTCCAAGAGAGTTCATGATCCTTCTATCCTGGCTAATTCTAAGACATTTGATCATCCCTGTCCCTGCTAATGCTAGCTCTGCCAACAGAAAACAAACTATTGACTATGGGAAGCCCTCTCATGGTTAAGTGCTATCCATCCTCATTTGGGTAATAACTGAATTTCTAGTTAGAAACATATAAAGGACGCTAAATGGTTAAATCATATGGCACATTCCTCCAAAAAGAGTCACCCTGATTTGAGATTAAAGCACAGGAAGATGAAACTAGGAAATATTTATATTCTCCATTGATGTGATAGATGCTTATGAAAACCAAATTTGCATATGAAATTCTGTTGACAATTAAAAAATTGTTAAAAGTGTTTTTTCAATTAAACAATTAAATTTTGAGGGCAGGGGGGCTCTATAATTCCTGGGACGGTCTAAAGATGCCTAAGCATCCCATTGCTGTCCCAAGCATCACAATGACTCTTGGCTGCCCCCAGCTGGAGGTACGTGTTGGGAAAATGAGGAGATATTGTTGGAACAAAACAACAATCTCTAACCCAATTTAAATTAGTTGAGATACAAAGCTTAGACCATTACAAAATGAAAATCTGAGATTTTCTGTAAATCTGAACATTAAGTTGCCTCGGTACGGAAAACCATAGAGATATACATCTTCTTTGTCATGCTAAAATTAGCCATTTGAACATGCTTAAAACTATCTTAGATGAACATAAAACATCAAAGAAATGAACATTATATCACATTAAGATAGAAGCAAGAAAGAATGGCACAAATCAGCAACAACAAAAATTCTCACAACACAAGATTTACGTGGAGAAACCCTTGTGAGAAAAATCTCCACCAAGAAGAGAGGCCAAGCGTATGTTATCACTTTCAAAAATTGAAACCTTAAACCTTCATTTTTTTTATATTTGGTTACCATGCCACATGAAAGAGACTTTACATTGAAATATGGCATAGAGATACCTAATACAAAGAAAGTGAAAAGCATTTTTTGTGGCCTTGAATGCAATGGCACCATTTATCACTACAAATGGAATTTGTCAAAAGTATTAGCCCATGATGTGAAGCCTTGCAAATAGTGCCCTTGTCACCCACCAAGTCTTGAGGACCATTGAGTTGTATATCAAGCAATAAGGCAAAGAAGGAAAAGACTAGCTTAATAATTAGAACTACTTCTTTTGAGGCTGGAGTCAATCATTTTGGTGAGCTAAAAAGATGACAACAAGCTACAAGAAAGTCCCTTTCTACACCTTTGTATGACACAAACCTACCAGTAGGGGAACATTAATGTGTTATTTGCACCTCGTACTACAGCATGTGCACAACCAACTTTAGTGAGTAAAAGGTGGAGAAATTGTACTCATAGATCGGCCAAAGAGGCCAATGGCAACTGTTTGTGTTATTCTAGTTTGTCATTTAATGTTGTTAGATCTCCATACTAGAAAGCTATCCTAAACACCATTATAGTTGCATGTCATAGGTTCAAAACTCCCTCATATGAGACCTTGAGAATAATGTTTTGAGGGGTGGAATACAAGATGTAAACAATGTTACCAAACATCACAAGGAATCAATGCAGATTGGTTGCCCAGTCGTGTCAAATGGGTGAATAAATAGGAAGAATGGTACTCATCAACTTCTTTGTCACATACAATCTTTGCACAAACTTTATGAAATTCATGGATGCGTCAGCTAGGCTAAAATCAACGCAGGCATTGTTCAGTAAGGAAGAGCCAAAAAATGTGGTCTAATTTATTACAAATAATGTTGTTGCTATATTGCCAATATATTTTTAATGGAGAAGTATCCCACTATGTTTTATAGTCCATCCACAGGCCATCATCTTGAATTAACCTTGAAAGACATTAACAAACTTCAATGGATTAAGCATGTATTTACGAGTGTCCTCACAATTACCAAATTTATATACAAGCACATAAGGGTGTTGAGTATCACATGCATCTTCACAGAGAAAGAAGCTTCTTCAACTAGGGTTGATACAATTTGTTCCTTGCATTGCAAACGTTTTTTGCAAGAGATGAAATTGCAGCAAATGTTCATTCCAAATGAATGAATTAAATCTAACTTAGATATGGCTGTATCTTATCTCTATGTGTTACTGATTGTTAGATAATAGAAAACATGCAAGAAAATAGTGAAAGAAACATCAGATGAAAGAGGGTCAACACAAGTGATTTAACCCAAAGAACCCCAATATAGGAAGAAAATTCCAGCAAGTATTCACTATCAAAATAAGTTGTACGAGCTTGCTCCCCCCAAGACAGCATCTCAAAGACCTATAAAGCACCTTATCACTTGCACATAGTCAACTCCATGACTAAGGATGGTATACTTATCCAAAAAATCCATGGCAATGAACTACAATCACAATCTCTGTAATATCCCCAACTAGGGATACTAGGAAAAGATAACAAATTCTACAAACTAGGACACAACATTCTGAAAATTTATTTGCATGTAAAAAACCTCAATTACAGTCCCAAAATTTATGTCAGAATCAGATCCTAAAGAAATAGTTTTAGGATTATTTTCTGAGTTTAAAAACATACAAAAACAACCTTAATATCGGCCCAGAAATGTTCAGTATTGAAATACAACAACTTCCCTTACATTTTTGGAGATAAAATAGACATAAATATGCAGATTTTATTACCCAAATTGCCCAGAAGTCTGCTGTCCACAAACAGAAACAAATTATAGGGTTTATACATACCAAACATGCAAAGTTGTCCTTGAAATGATGGCCAAGATAAAACGCCCAAAATGAGGGTTTCAAACCCTAGTGCAATTAATTACAAGGCCCTAAAATGCAGCTCCAAATTGAGGTGTTCAGGTCTTCTATAAACCAGCTAGGGTTTGCTGCTCCATATGGTGTAGAAAATCTTCAAATCTGATGTAGAAAATCTGCTCCTTTCACCAATCAATTAACAATGAAGCACAAGTAGATCCCCGTCACAGAACCTCCAATGGATGAGCTAGGTTTCCGTCCAATTCACCGAATTCACAAGGGTTTTCGTCCTTGGAATGAAGCTAAAACCAAGTTACAGCTAACAGGAAAATTTTCCACAAGAAGAAATAAACTCCATTCAGCCTCCTTATAAAAGACTCCAAGAAGCATCTAGAATATTAGGCTGACTTGGCCAACTTAAATATAAAACATATTTTCGAGAACTTTATTAAATAAAGTGACAAAATATTATTTTATTATTATTTAATCAAATTGATTAATATTAAGTCGTCTTTTTTAATATTTCTTTTATTTTTTTGACAACTTAATAAAAATCAATTCAATTAAGTGTCACTAAAAATTGGGGACATTACAATCTCTAGGATCACAAAACTATTACAATCAGAAAATCCACTAACTTGTGCTGATCTAAACTCTCTCAGCCTTCACACATCTTATGTTCTCCACCTAAATATCCAAAGCATTCTCCAATGGATGTATTTATAGTTTAGGAAAAGTATATGAACCTGCCATGAAGTAGAGTGACATCTTCCATGAGAAGATGCGGCAAAAATTGTTCTACTTCTTGGATGACTCTTGAGCTCAACCACTTGGTTTCTATGTTATAATTTCAGCAGCAGTAAAGCCCACTGCATGTGCCTTCTTCCATCAGATACAAATTTAACAAGCATTGAACTTGTAAGATGAATCTGACTGTAGCCAAACCCATCACTCATACTTGGTCCTGCAACTTGCAGAGATCATAAATTTTGCATACAGAACAAAAATGAGGAGCCCTTTTTTAAAAATTGCATGACCTTTTGAGAGGAATCCAAATATGTTAAAATGTCATTATATAGAAAACTCACTTGGGCTGTTTTAGCTCCTGCAAATAGACTACATTTCATGCTCCCAATAATCCAGATTTATCAAAGTGTTTATCCAATAAATTTTGGTTCAAAGCCCTCACATCATGTATATAATTTTCATGCTATAGAAAACTCACTTCGGCTGTTTTAGATCCTGCAAATTAACTACAGTTTCATGCTCTCAATAATACAAATGTATAAAAATGTTTATCCAATAACTTTTGGATCAAAGCCCTAACATTCTGTATATATTGTTTCTAACCTAATACACTTTACCCTTCATAATAAAAAAACTCAGAGGATGATATGACATGTAGACCTACAACATATTAAAAAAAAAAAAACAGAATTTGGATACCTTTGGAGGTGTATTCTCTTGTGCTCCAATCTAAGTATAATCTGAAATTTAAAAACATTAAATTTACTTATAAGTTATAACCTTAGAATGCATTTAATTCATAAACTTATGGTAGTCGTGATATATTCAAGGCCTTGTTTAAGCATCAGGCACGAGCATTGTTATAGCAGAGTCCACACAAAGGCCACTGGACAGACTTGCCTTGTGCAGGTGGAAAGCATTGTGAAGGGAGGACAAACAATAGATGAGCTTTGAACAAAGCTTTATGTAAAACCGTTGATTTTCCATCCACAGAAGCTATCATGTCAGAGGCCTTCAGCACCTGGTATAAATATCCTTCATGCCATAGGAGTTGTATGAATCGCAGATTTCAACAAACTGAGAAAACATTGCACCTTAGAATATTAGAGGGGGCATTGCTTAATGCCTTTGCACCATAAAAATTTGCATTAATATGACTCCTTTCTGCTTTGCAATCCATCTTTATCACCTGCAAAGGCTTCCACCTGTTCTCTGAAACCAAATCTTCCTAAACTTTGCAATTACTGATCAGCCACCCTCACAGCTGTAATTTTGAATGATGATAACTTCCTAAAAATTTTCAGTTAAGTAATCTCACATACAAATTATGATTTGGTCAGGTGAAGCCAACACTCAATCTTGCATGTTTTGTCTTCTCTGTGCAACTCAGTCACCCGCTAAACTATCAAAGCTGCACAGTACTTAAGCTGAGTTTCATTTCAGTTACTAGACATGCATCCTACCAACAGATTTGACAGTCCTACTAACCCGCCAACCAAGTAGGCATTTTGATTCACAACCCAATCATAGGCATACCTCTGCTTCACAATACCCCTGATCTCATCAAGAGTTTACTTTCAATACACATGTCATGCTTATCTGCTACGAAGAATCTATGGTTCACCATAAATTTGTATCATCTCAATCTCTCCTTTATACCAGTGTCAGGCATTGAACATCTCAAAGGGAAAATCTTTGGAACCAAAAGTAAGCCATACATTCCATAAGCCTGTTAAGATATCTAAATTACTAGTGCCTCCCATGGCATCCACTAAGTACTAACACAGTTCAAAAATATTCAATACCACACGTCAATTTGTGCATCTTGAACTTGTGTGCCAAATCCATCAATCTGCTCAGATACCCTACACTATACAGTATATCCTGTGGATTTGGTTTTTCTAGCATTTGTAATACATGCAAAACTCGTCATTTGAGGAAGACAGGATTTATAAAGTCCACCTTATTAATGGCTCTTCAAATCAATCCAAACTGCCAATACCTTCACCCTGAATCCACACACCCTGCAAACAGTTCATTGTTACACTAAACAAAGTGGAAAAGTCAGTTGATACCCAGTTTGGTATCCAAGATGGTATTTCAAATATCTTGTATATTTTTTTTGACTCTTCACAAATGGATATGCAAGTTATTACAGCGATACAAAGAAGCGTTTATAGTGTACTTGGTTATTTTTGTAAAATTGGATAACCGCATGAAACATAACACATGTATGCACAATTGTGTGTGATTTATTAACCAAACAATAGATTAAGAGGAGGAAAAACAACCATAATCTTCAAAAATAAAATCCTATTTCAAAAACAATAACACAAATGAATGAAAAAAAAAATGTTTCAAGAATGCAAATGGAAAAAAGAGGGAAGATGAGGGTGGGATAATAAAACTCAACATAAGAATATAAGAAAATAAATATGCTAAAAATTAATTCTGATTTCATAATTTATTTATCCAGTTTGTAAAGAAAGAAATCAGTTTTAAGATGCAGAGAAAACAAGGAAATGGAAGAGAAAATGTGTTGCCATGATATTTAAGGGTAAATTTGAATAGTATGCAGTTGCACCAAAGACATCATGAGACAAATGGAAGAGAATGTTAAAAAAGAACTATTGGGTGAATTTTTTGATTAATTTTCAGATTCCAAATACTAATAACTGAAGGATGAGCATGTCGGGAAAATAAGGCTGCCATAAAGAAAATTATGATTCTGTTTGTTTATTAATCCATTTTGCAAGGGAAAATAATGTGAAGATGCTCATAAAACGATTTATAAATGAGAAAACATTTTTCTGACAGACTGAAAGAGTATATTAGAAGAATATGCACCATAGATGTCATCAGACCAGTGAACATAAACACGGGAAGAGAACATAGCAACAGTTAAATGGAAGAACTTATTGAGAAAATATTGGCATTTTATGTGAAATTATCCACTACAAGAGATTGGAAAACATGTCATGCTAAAATCAATAGCTGGTGCATTATTAAAGACATACTTATTACAGAAACCATGTATTCTGTATCCCCTTGTATAGCTTAACTGACCGTTTGGTGAATATCGATGCCTGTTCAGCTTTGTTCAGATAGAAATACCACAGAAAACCACATCTATTACAAAAAGGAAAAGAATTACAAAACATATGCATCCTGTCCACTAGACTTCAGCGTTTTACTGACAAGAAGTTTGACAAAAAATCCTGTATTTTTGTCAAATTCGAACTGATACTATGCAACAATATCTCCAGAATTTTTTATTTATTCCTTATTTTGATGTCATGCTTATAGAACTGTTATTTCAGTTTAATCTACAATAATTTGATATGTTTTGTTTTCAGCATTCCTAATTTATATCAGGTAGACCAATAACATAATTGTCAAACCAAAAGAGCATCATTAAATATTCAGCTGAATTCACAATACGAGTTTGTTCATCCCTGAATATATTTTGAAAATAACTGTAACGAACACACACTAATTTACAAAAATAGAAGCTAAGTTCATCCAAAGCAGTAAAAGTCTATGAGGTGGAATAATTGACAAAAAATATTTATCTTTTGCAATGGCAAAAAGACAATCATACATCACATCCGAATGATCCCTGGTAAGGAAAATATAAATAAATTTTGCAAGAAACAATGGAGGGCTTCACCTCTCTCCAAGTAATAAAGTTTCAGAATTTGAAACTTTCTCACTATTTAAGAAGATAAAATGATAAATCAACACAAAAAATAGGAAAGCGTTGTTTCACAGTCTGCATTACCATGCCCCATCTCTTGCTGATTTGGCTTCAAACTCCATTTGTGAAACATCTGGGACATTTCTGCCTGCGACAAACAATAAAACTTTAAGTACGGAAACATATATATAAATAAGTGATTTGCAACTTAAATATTTCCCAAAATATTGTGCAAAAAGCTCGAATGGAGAGTACTAATATAGTAATTTATACCAACAAGCCATGATCATCCCGTTCACTCATCACCTCAATATAATCATATGGAAAGCAATGCATTGGTCTACTACTTACCAAAGATAGCTCTATTACCATAGAGTCTAAATTTATCTGGGTTTAAGTGCATTGGAATTCATTGCTGGAGGATGATCTGAAACTTATGCATATAAGTCCTATAACAAGCACTGCATATTTTTAATGAGGGCATCCACTTTCCAAGGCAAATGTATTCACAATAACCATAATCAACTTCCATATTACAATGAAAGAAAACTTCAGCAACAACTCTCATTAAATTTATTTAGCACCTCAGAAACTATTGTCTCATGGATTCAAATATGTTTTGAGAGATCCTTAATTCATAATTGTGACAAATAAATTCAGATTAATCACAATGCTCGCTTCCAATTTTTTTCTTGTAGCGGTTACACATGGATAATTCAACAGTAGACATATCTTTGTTAAGAAATTTTGTATGGAACAGGGGCAGGACCTAAAAATATCAGAAACATAAAATAAGTTTCATCCCAAGATCTTAAAGCCTTTCGAAACATTCGGAGCAATTTCTCCTTTAATTATATGAAATCAAAACATTACAATATTCAATCTTCTACTTTGTTTCAGCATCATACTGAGATTACTCTCACAAAAATCTTCTCTCTGTTGTCTGCCATCTTTGTAATATCCCCAAATAGGGACACAGAAAAAAACATCTCCAAACATATGGAACAGAAAATTCTGAAATATTATTTGCAAATAAAATTCCTTCAACTCACTCAGATTTAATCTCAGATTATTTATCTGATTTTTTAGCATTAAAAAGTTACAAAAAAACACTCTAAATCTGCCCAGAATTTTCAGAAATGACTTACACTGATTTTTTCTTATTTTTCTGGGATGAATATAATCAGCAGTATGCAGATTTAGGCTCAAATACCTCAGAAATGTATTCAAAACCCTAGCCGCCCTTGCCAAAACCCCAGAAAACCAGCGTTAGGTCTTTCCCGCTTGTCCTTTCTGCTGTTAGCTTCAATGATGCTCAGGAACATGTGGGCATATTGATGTAGATTGTCCAAATCTGATCTTGATACTCTGAAACTCACCTCCCAAAATGGCCTCCAAACTTGATAAGAAAATGCAGCTCTGAAAATGATGTGCTAGGGCATCAAAGACTAAAGCCCTTCCATCAAAACACACCCTTCTAACTAGGGGGAGCCCATATGTCTCTCTGAAACCAGGGATACTCATGGGTTTCAAGCCTTAAGCCAAAGATTGCAGCAATAGAGAAAAAGACTAATAACATAATGAGCTCCAAAAGAACCCTAAAATATTATATAATGACTCCCAAAAGAATGGTTTAATAGATCCATTGCAAATACAATCCAATGCTCCAAATAAAACCCCTAAAAATGAGCCAATAGGCTCCCTAAATTCCAACACTCCCTTGACCTTTTTGGCACGTCTCTGATGTCATTAAACTTAAAAGGGGGGAAAACTTGAGCCTTTAGGCTAAGAGTCACTTAAGTTGCATAAAAAGACATGCCCACAACTTAAGAATACAATAAAGAACAAGCCAAAGACTCTTAACGCTTACCCTATAAAGCACTAGGACCTCTTCCTCTTGAGTAATCCAAGGAAAGGACAGCCAATGCATCATTAAGCCTCATGCTTTGAGTTGGGGACATCACAGTCAACAACTACTTATTTTCTTGTCTCGACAATAATCTAAAGTTAAACATCCTACTTATAACAATAAAGAAATAGGCGCAATCTTGCTTCAAAAAACACAAAAAATTCTCCCTATTTTTATCTTCTTTTTTTTTCAATTTTACATTCTTATTTGCTTCATTTTAACTATTACTCATATTTTTAACCTTGTTTGAAATTAAGTTTTCCTATATTCTCTCCCTTGACATTAAATCCCTGTATCTGCAACTTCATATTCGATTATAAATGTATTATCTTTCCTAATCCTTTAGTCATGATGTCTGCCAACTGTTCTTCTGACCTATAAAACTAAATTTCAACTTTTTTCTCGTTGTAACAACTTTATCACGTAATGGTGGTTCAGTTCTGTGTTTTGACCTTGCATGAAATACTGGATTCTTATTTGTATTGTTCCACAATTGTGACAAAATTTCTTCTAGATCTTTCAAAACTCTTTTTAATCAAACTACTTTTGTATGTGCTATTATTAATGCAAAATACTTTGCTTCTATACTGAATAATGTAATGATATTCTATTTCTTTGAGCTCAATGTAATCAATCCACTTCCTGACGTAAAACAATGTCTTGATGTGCTCTTCCTATTATATTCTGATCTTTCCCAATCTATGTCTAAATTACCAACCAACTTTGAATATTTGATTGAATAGATTCCATGATCCTTTGTTGCTTTCACATACCCCAATATTCTCTTCGCTGCTTGTAAAGTCTTTTTATAGGTTCACTCGCATACCTTGAAATGAATAAAACTACACAAATCTTATTTGGCCTTGTAGTTGTCAATACATTAAACTTCAAACAATACTCATCTTTCTTTCATCTACTTTTGGTGATTTGTCTTCTTTCATCATTTTTCTTCATTTGCAATTAATGCATCACTCCCTTACAATATAACATATTAAATTCATTCAACATATCTTGCACATATTTAGCTTGACAAATAAATATTTTACCATGAGATTGGCATACCTCCATGCCAAGAATACATTGCATCAATCCTAAATCAATCATTTCAAATTCTTTTTCCATCCTATTTGAGCTTCCTGGTTTGATTATGTCAGCAACTTATAGACATAAATAAATTGTTTCATTATCTTTCTTTTTGAGTTATAGTGAAGGCTCATTCTTGTTTCTCATACTTATCCACTTGCTAAGAAACATGTATCAATTCTTAAATACCATATTCTTGGTACTTGTTTCAAACCATAGGGCACTTTCTTCAACTTGTAAACATATCTTTCTTTGCCTTCTTCAAATCCTTGTGACTGATCCACATATATTTCCTTTTCAGTCTTTCCATTCCAAAATGTAATCTTCACATCTAATTGGTATACTTTCCTTAATTTTTGTGTTCCTAAGATAAAATCAATCTTATAGGTTTATTTCTTGCAATAGATGTATGGGTATCTTCATAATCCATACCATAACTTTGAGCATACCCTTTTGCAACCAATCCAACTTTGAATATTTCAATGGTAACATCGCTCTTGCATTTTATCTTGTAAATCCATTTAGTGCCTATCATTTCTTTGTCTTCTAGTAACTTTACAAGCTCCCAAGTTTTGTTTCTTTCAATAGCATCAATCTCTTCTTCCATTGCTGTATCTAGGGACCCTGAGCTAACTATTCATATAAAAACATTCAGATCTTATATTGTATTGTGTTTCAACCAAAACGATCAAATCTAAAAGACCCTCAACACACAGTCATATTGACTTGCTCATACAAACTCGTTGGAACAAAGCATTTCATTCAAATAGTTCATTCAATAATCAAAAAGAATTGTTGCTTCAATTGATTGTTGATAATAAAAGTTACAATGATTACAAATATATTTAGATTCTTAGAACAATATTCAAAATGCTCAAATGCCTAAATGTTGAAATCCATTAAGCTTGAAGTGCAAAGAAAACCTCCGTGTGAAGTTGCCCTTAGAAAACCAAAGGGGTTTCATCAATTGATCTCCAAAACCTAAGGTTTCTATCCTCAAATCCAAGAAGTGAACACAAGTGCTTGATTTTGCAATTTCAAGTTAATGATATAACATGTAAAGATGACCCATATTAATAGCTAGTGTGGGCTCAAGTGTTTGACATTGCCCACCTTATTTAGAAGTTGGAAGCCTAGGATGGGCCAACTCATGCTAACTGTCATTTGAAAGTTTCCCACCATTTGCATTCAAATTTGGGCCTATTAAAGGCATCCCTAGTTGGCCCTGATGATCGATGAATTCCTTTGTTCAAATAGTGGGGTTCCATGAAAGAGCATGCAAGTAAGGATCCAAGGAAATGCATACTAAAAGGATGTGATTGTTGGAGGGAGCAAGGATTGAGGGTTGGCAATACCAAGTGAATGGGGAAGCATAAGTTTGTAGATTTGCAAGCAACAAGAGAGCAAGAGGCCAAGGATGGGGTTTTGGAATATCTAATACCAACAAGGAAGCAGAGAACAAAAGAAAGGTGTGCCAATATGAGAAAGCCCGAAATCCCACCCAAGTCTAGAAAGTGGCTCAAACAATCTCATACTTAGGAAAAGGGACATTACAAGTCCAACCTTCCCAAATTGCTTTCCCTCAAGCAATGCAAATTTAGAAGGTCCATAATCTGTAGTCCTTCCCAAGTAGTATCTTTAATAGGCAGATCCTTCCAGCAAACCAAATAGTTTGTAATGCTTACGGTCCTCGACTTCTTCACCCTAATATCAATAATAGCATCAAGTTCCAATATAAGCTTTTTCCCTCATCATCCAAGGGTAGCAACGCCACTAATGGTGTGATATGTTGTCCAAAGGCCCTCTTGAAGCAAGACCCGTGAAACACATTATAAATCCTGCTATTTTTTGGAAATTCCAACTCAAATGCACTTCACCAACTCTCCTAAAGATTCACCAAGGCCCATAGAGGCGCAGTTTGAGCTTTTCAGCCCCATAGAACTGAAGAATCTACTATCTCTATAAGTGACAATGTTTTCAGGCCACCCATGTAACCTAAAAATTTCTCTAAAAACTAAATCAGCTACTTGATGTGCTTTGAATTCTAAAGAAATAGCAAAGAAATGTGCATATTTCGTTAGTTTGTCCACCACAACATAAATGCAATCTTTTCCTTGTACCTTGGAGAAAGTTGTGATGAAATCCATGGATATGCTTTCCCATTTCTGATTTGGAAAAGCATACTTTGTTTTGTTTTGTTGACAGGTCATGCATTTTTTTGATGAATTTGAAAATCCTTTAAGGGTGTTGCTAGCTATGAAAATCCTTTAACAAATCATAGCTACAAAGGCTAAAGAATCCTCTTAGTTGTGTCAATGTGATAGGAGGTCAATCCAAGATAGCTCAAATCTTCAATTGATCAACTTTGATACCTTGAACACTAATGACATAGCCCAAATACAAAATCTTTGTAACCCCAAACTCACATTTTGATTCTTTTGCACAGAAGGCTGCTTGTTCTAATATTCCAAGCATAGTATCTAGATTTTTCAAATAATCTTCCCAAGTCTTGTCGTAAATCAATATGTTATCAAAGAAAACCAACACAAATATTCTTAACTGATAATTAGAACATGGCCCATGCATGACTGAAAATTAAACAATGCAAGTGATAAGTCAAAAGGCAAAACTAAGAATTCAATATGCCAAAAAGTGACATCTAAATGCTATTTTATGAACATCCTCATTCCTTACATGGATTTTATGGTAGTCCAATATTAGATCAACCTTCAAAGAATACACAACTATTCTTAAAACTTATTTCAAAAAAGGCATTTTTTGGGTTTTGAAACACAATTTTTAGGGTTTTCAACTATTTTTTATAGAACAATGTTTGACTTCAGTCTAAACACCACAATTTTTTAATAAAACGCTCCTCTACTTCAATCTAAACACACAACAATGAGTCGTAACTATTAATAAATCTTATCTCACGTTCAGGGGTTGATAATTTGATCTGCCAAATTTCAATTTTAACATTTTGGGAGGCACGAAAAAAGTTGAGCCATAAGAAAGGGAGGCACGAACTGCCGCATTTCTGCTGCGCCATGCAACTCCATTCCTTTTTGTGTGTGATTCATTCATCTCTGCCTCACAAATCCATTCCTTTATGCATGCGATTCATTTACTCCTCACAGTGTGTCCAATAAGGCCACCACTGAATGCAATGATATTTAGGTTTTAATGTTTTCCTCTGTAATTCATTTATGTGTTATTTGCTCTTTTTAAGGTTTTTTTTCATATATATTATTTTCATATGCATATTAAAATGTTATATAATTAAATTTAAATTTTTCTTTTAGAATACTAAGCTGTAGAAGCTTTATTAGTACTTGCATAGGCAATACTATTGCATACATTGAAGCCTAATTAATAAATTGTTTTGAACCAATCAAAAGTGTTTATTATTTTCAGCCCATTAATGGGCCTCAATGGGCTAATCCATTTTCAAAACAATCAGAACCAATTGAATGGAAGAATCCGAGTGAAGGGTGGATAAAATTCAACTTTGATGGTGCATCACAAGGCAACCTAGGCCCATCTGGTGCAGGGTGTGTGGCAAGAGATGAGTCAAGTAACATAGTGGCTATTGGTGCATAAAAGCTCCTAGATGGTACAAGCGATGAAGCGATAGGCACTGCGGCATTACTAGCTATTGATATGGCATGTACAAATGGAGGTTCAATGGGTACAAGTTGAAGGTCACTCACAAATCATAGTGAATGCCATTTCCAAAGGAGGAGCACCAAATTGGAAATTTAATAAATTAATCAAAATAATAAAAGAAATATTAAAATAGCTGTCGTACTTTAAAATTTCTCATGTTAGAAGAGAAGGGAATAGGCTAGCGGACACATCAGCAAAGTGGGTGAGCAATTTAAGGGGGAGTAATGATAACTTGTGGTATAATCTTTGAGATTTGCAAATGGAGGATTTGACAGTACGAACAAAGAGATGAAGTGAGGAGAATTAATGAAAAATTAATGCCTCGAGCCAGTTTGGGCTGTCAATTTGTGTGAGAGTTGTTAAAAGGTGTGGAGGAACTACATTCCCCGATATACATTTGGTTGGAGTGTGCAACGAGAGTTTTAGTGTATCATGGAGGCGAATCTCTTACTATGGACTGCGAGGCAGCAATTGGCTTCCAGAGGGCAAATCATAAATGTGAGAATGAAAAATATTTTTGCATTTGATGACCCAATGTTATATCAAGTGATTTGTATGGTTTTGGGTGAAGATCACATGCATTTTGAATTTAGATATCGCACTAATGTATATATTGTCTCTCTATTAATGACATGGTGTTTGGAGTTTGCAGACAAGGCGAGCACTAGATGGATTATGATGGCGGTGATGCAAAGTGATTAGCTTTTGTGGATGTAGGAATTCTTGAATTTGGTGGTCCCGAGAAAAGGTTTTAACGCCCCTAAAGGGGAATGGTTATAGACTACGGATTCCACTCCACCTCTGCGACCGTTTCTTCTGTGGAAGGCTGATAGTGACATGTTCAAGAGGCAAGAGGAGGCACGGATAGGTTGGAATTTCTTGAAGGACTACATCAAATAGTGGGAACAAGAAAGAGTGCGACAGGTGGAGACCGGTTTGGCCCCAATAAAAAAAAGGCTAAAATTCTCTACCGACAACTATTGGAATGGTCAATATAGTAACAAGTACCAATGTTTTTTGTTTGTTTAATGAATTTCAAGTTTCAGTAGGGACGTATGCCCATAGTTTGTAATTCCCGATACTTAGTATGAGAAATTTTTTGAGTCTTGAGTAGTTGAGTGTTTTCTGGTAGTGGGTTGAATTTTTTGGTTTTGTATATTTTGTGCATTTTGTAAAGAACATACACTGTAATATTTCATGGCCAAGGCCAAGACAGCTAGGTTTGTGGGGTGGTTGGGGTGGTCATATATGGACGGGTATAGCATGATAGGAGGAATATTGGAATGAAAGATGGTTCAGAAATGAATTGGATTTATAGGGATATATTATGTAAATTTTGTTTAATATTAATATAAAGCTATCTTTAACTGATCAAAAAAAAAATGTTTATTATTTTTGTTTTCAAAATAAGCTTGATTTTAATAAATTTGATATTTATATGGGTGATCCCACAATACTGGGTTACACTTTTTGGCCAAACTTGACACTAAAATCAGCATTTTGAATCAAATCTTTACTTTTTAACATTTATAGGAGCTAAACCACTAATAATTTGAAGATGAAGTAAACTACAGGTTTGAGAGATTTTTCATATAGATTCTAAATATATTTTTTTTAAAACAATTAGAAATGAATTGTCCATATTGTTATGTAACTTTTAATAACTTAATTTTTACAGTAATCAGCATTTTTCAAAAGTAACATTTATTCTGCAGTGGATAACATTTTTTATAGCAAGAAAGAAATTATAATTTTTAAAATATAGATTTGTCACACTAATATCTAGTGGATGGATATTTTTCATAATTTTTTGTTACATATATATTTTTTAATTTATTTTTTAAGTCAAAGTAATTGTAATTTGGACAGAGGTGTACATTGTAATGCATAACTTTTTGTATACATTTGAATTAACTTTTTTTTGTGTTGAAATGAGGATATCAATACCTAGGGAATACATATTTTTAGCAAAAAATATTCTCTATTTTTCAATTTTTCCACGTGCAAAATACAATCCTTAATGTTCCATGAAAGAACCTACATTCATAAGAAACAAAACATAAAGATATTAATACAATTAAAAATATTAAAAATTATACTATTTGGAAAGCTTATAATAAGGACTAGATACTTAGAAAAAAAAACTTTTAAATAAATTCATTTGACCCCTCAAAAGCTAATATAAGTAGTTTTTTATTAGCATTTTAATAGGTGTCAAGGAGACTCCATTGCAAGTATGGTTTAAGAGTGGAGAGGTTTTATCCAAGGGATTTTGATCTAAGAGGCTTTGATCTAACTCTCTTCAATTAATTACTTCAAATGGGACCTCTCAAGGTTTAAATCATTATGTTTTTTAAAAAATGTATGATTTCAACAAAAATCAAGATGTACCAAAAACTGTAACCCAATATTGTGGGATCACCCATATTTTTAAAATTAATGTATTTTAGAAATTATTTATCTACACTATGATTGGTCAAAAAAAATTGGTATTATAGACGCTGATTTCTAGGAATAAAAGATTTTTTAGATTTTTATTGGATTTCTTTTCTATATATTTTAAAAATAAATGTCTATTTTAATTTTTTTTTCATTTTTATTTATAATATTGTAGATAATTTGATTTTTCTATATAGATATGTAATTTTTAATTATTTTTTTACTTCTCAAAACATAGGTAACAAAATCAATTAGCCATTTTGTAGGGATTTGATTCACACTATTTAATTTAAATTAAATAAAATATTAAACTATTTCATTACAAGCATTACACAACAAATATTTCTATTAAAAAAAACCCAATTATTGTATGTATTTTTTATAATTATAATTTTGTATTAAAAAAAACTTGAAATCATTCTATTATTTAATACTTTTTGAAAATCATAATTTTCTTTTTAATCATTTTAATATATACAAAATAATTTAATAACTTAAATCATAAATTTATGTATTTTGGGGGGTTCTTCCCATAGTGTGTTGGTTAAGCGGTGGTGTTGTTGTTGTGACCACCAAGGTTCAAACCCCCATTGGGCCATCGTGACCGCATGAGGTACCCCACTTGCTCCAACATCACCAGTCACATTAAAAAGTTTTTTAAAATGCCTATTTTCACTCTAATGTTCATATTATACAATTTTATAATTATTTATAGGATTTTATAAAGATCAGTTATAACTAATATAACATAAACATAATAAAATAATATAATCTTAAACTAATAATTAGTAGTTAAGTTTAAGATTTATTTTAATATTATAATTATAATTATATAGATTTTTTACTTCAATTAGGATTATGTTTTTTAGAAAAATGTATATTTTAACAATAATGTTTGTATTATATTATAATTATTAATATTATTTTATTGAAGTGAGAGTTATAGTTAATATTACATAAATATAATTAAAATAATATAATTTTAAAATAACAATAATTCAAAATTATAATAATTAAGAATTACAACAAATATTTTTATTACAAAACTATGAAGGCATGTATAATAGAATATTAAAATAATGTTAATTTTAGTATTAATGCTCAATAGTGTATATTCTATTTTAGTTAGATCGTCTTCGATCTTCTCAGCAGTTTCTTATTAGAAACTTGCTATTCTTGTAAATATCCTTGTATTATTTATGAGCGTCTTGCTCATTCTGTTAATTAATCAATTCTTTGAAATCCATTGCGTGTCTCGCATTGTTTTATGGTATCAGAGCTATAGGAGAAAAAATTTCGGAAATTTTTTAATTCTAAATTTCAATTAGTGGAAATTTTCGAAATTTTTTCTGGTGTTTTAAAAAATCCTTCAAAGTTTTTTTTCCGTTGCCTAGCTCCTGTTTTTCGCGACCTGCAACCTGTGTTCAGCGTCGTTCGGCGTTGTGTGTCTGTGACCTATGTTTGCGCGACCTGCAAGGTCGTCGTGTTTTTCTTTCGCGACCTGTGTTCGCGCGACCTGCAGGGTCGTCGCGTTTTTCTTTCGCGACCTGTGTTCGCGCGACCTACAGGGTCATCGTGACCAGTGTTCCGTCTGTCATCTCCGGCGTCGCGACCTCCGTCTGTCATCTCCGGTGTTCCGTCTGCGATCTCCACCTGCAACCTCCGGTGCGTCTGCAACCTCCGGCGTCGTGACCTGCAACCTTCGGCGACGCCATTTATTTTCTGTGACATCCATGGCTCCCACGACCTTCTGCAATTTTCGATTAAGGTGTTAACCTTTCAGTTTTTATCGAAAATCAATTTTTCCTGCAGATTCTTGGTGGGTTTTTCGAACACCAATCTGGGTAGTTGTCCGTTTTTTCTGGGAGTCTCGATTTTTGTGCCTCGATTTTCGAGCCCGCGAATCCAAATTCTAACAGCAGATCCCTTCTGGGTTTTTCGCACGAATTTGTGGGTTGTCTTTGGATTTTTCTGGGTCAACCAGAAATTTTTTTGGGAAACGTGCAAATGGCTTCTCTCACCCATCTTATGTTAGAAGGCAGTCAACGCTTTAATGGTCACAATTACAACATCTGGAAACAACGTATGTTGACCATTTTTGAATATAGGCGTCTTGACCAGCTTGTTTTGGGAAAAGAGCTCAGTTCTGGTACACCTGGTGCAGATCAAGATAAGTTTGATGAACGCAATCGGGAGGCAGTTATGCTTCTCAAACTCTCAGTGACTGATGATCAGTTACCGCAGATTCCTTCCGGCAAGACAGCTTCTGACATCTGGAAGCATCTGAAGGAATTGCATGAGACATCCGACAAGAGCTGAGCATTCTTTCTAAAGAATCAGTTGTTCTCCATTATGATGGACGAACGTATGTCCTTACAAGAACACCTCACGAGGATAAAGGACATTCGAGATCAGCTCGAAGCTATTGGTCGGACTATGGAGGAAGAAGACATGGTAGTAATCACTCTGAAAAGTCTTCCGAAATCGTATGAACACTTCATTGAGACCCTCAATATTACTTCCACCAATGTTGATCTGAAGTTTTCAGAATTGTGCACCAAACTTCTACAGCAGGATCGCTAGAAACAACAGTTTGGTAGTGGTACTACATCAGCCTCCTCGGAAAATGCCTTTACAGCTCAATCCTTTCACAAGGATAAAGGCAAATTTCAGTCCTCTCAGTCTTCTCAACAGAAAGGCTCTTCTCAGACACAGGATGGAACTAAGAAGAAGAATGTGCAGTGCAATTACTGTCACAAGTACGGCCATATGAAGAAAGATTGCCGTCAGAGGCTCGCTTCTGAACAAAAGAAGCAGGGAGGGTCACACCAGAAGGCGCATGTTGCTGAACATTCCGAGCAGAAGGAGTCTGCCTTTTATGCCTTTATGGCTAAGAGGTCTTCAGATCATGCCAGGTCTTCTGATTGGTACATCGACTCTGGTGCATCATGTCACTTTTCTCATCGGCGTGACTGGTTTACAGACTTCTCACCTTTCAGTGATTCCGTTGTATTTGGCGGAGGTGAGGAGTATACAGTTGTTGGCAGAGGCACTGTTCAGATACAGTCTGGTGGCAGGACTCTCCTTTTCCTGAATGTGTACTATGTTCCTGGAATGGAACTTAATCTGCTCTCTGTCAGCCAGATTATGAGGAATTCTCCTCAACTAGATGTGGTGTTCAGTGCTCACAAGTGTTCCATCATTGATCGGGAGACTCGTCTTACTGTTGTTGTTGGTCTAGAGGATCATGGCCTATATAGGCTTCTTGACACTGGTGATTCTCCTGAAGTGGCTCTGGCAGCTCGTGTTTCTCCTCTCAGCACTTTGTGGCATCAGAGATATGGACATCTCAACATTCAGTATCTCTCTCAGCTATCTCAGGAGGGATTTGTTTCAGGGTTACCTGATATTCAGACTCGGCATCTTGGAGTATGTGGCGCCTGTCAAGCTGGCAAACAGCATCGGACTTCATTCACACATGGAAAGTCTTGGCGCGCATCTAAGGTACTTCAATTACTTCATGCTGATATTTGTGGTCCTATGAATACATCTTCTGTTACTGGTTGCAAATACTTTTTGCTTATTGTAGATGATTTTAGTAGAAAGATGTGGGTGTACTTTCTTAAACATAAATCAGATGTATTTAGTATCTTTCAGAAGTTTAAGTCCTTTGTTGAAAAAGAGTCTGGACATAGTATCATTACTCTTAGGACAAATAACGGGGGGGAATTTTGTTCTGCTGCATTCTCCAACTTCTGTGATACCCATGGCATCAAACGCCAATTGACTACACCCTACACTCCTCAGCAAAACAGTGTTGTCGAGCGTCGCAATCGTACAGTTGTTGAGATGGCTTGCTCTATGTTACAACACAGGAGTGTTCCGAATAAGTATTGGGCTGAAGCAGTGTTTACTGTTGTCTACCTTCTTAACCGTTCCCCTAGTCAGGCTGTTAAGGGGAAGACTCCAGAAGAGGTTTGGTCTGGTCGGAAGCCTAAGATCAGCCACCTGAAGGTTTTTGGCTCTGTTGCCTATGTTTGGATTCCAGATGCTAAGCGCTCCAAGTTGGATTCCAAAAGTCAGAAACTCATGATGACAGGATATAGTGATCACCATAAGGCCTACAGACTGATAGATATAGACACTGAACATCTTATCTTCAGTCATGATGTTGTATTTGATGAAGACAGAGGATTCTTTCAGTCCCCTTTTTCAGAGCAGAGTTCTGAGGATCAGCCTCACAGTGTTCTTATTCCATTAGGTTCGCCTGATGGGAGGGATGATGCAGAATCTATTTTTGATGATGCACTACCTGAGTTCCCTCCGGAGAATAATCCTCCTCCTGCTGCTCCTGTTCCTGATCCTGAGCCTCTTCCAGCTCCTCCAGATGTTCGCACTTCTACTCTCCGGCCTAAATGGTGGGCCAAGACCATTGGTGATCTTAGGGATACTGAGCTCATTGAGGGTAGAACCTCCCGTAATAAGAGCAAACAGCAGCATACAGTCAATTTTGCTCTCATGGCTAACATACACAGTGTTTTTGAGCCTCAGACATACTCAGAGGCTAAAGGTATACCTGAGTGGGAACAGGCTATGGAAGTTGAGTTCCAGAGTCTTCAGAAGAATCACACTTGGGCCCTTTCTGATCTTCCTTCAGGGAAGAAGCCCATTAGTTGCAAATGGGTGTACAAAGTAAAATACAAAGCTGATGGAACCCTGGACAAGTATAAGGCTCGTCTTGTTGCTCGTGGGTTCTCACAGAAAGAAGGCATTGACTACGAGGAGACTTTTGCTCCTACAGCCAAAATGAGTACCATACGGCTCGTTCTTGCCTTGGCAGCCCAGTTCAATTGGAAAGTCCATCAGATGGATGTCAAGAGTGCTTTTTTGAATGGTGACTTACAGGAAGAAGTCTACATGACGCAACCCCCAGGATTCAAGGTTGCTGATCAAGAACAGAAGGTCTGTAGACTAGTCAAAGCACTCTATGGTCTGAAACAAGCTCCTCGGGCTTGGTACATGAAAATTGATAAGTACCTGACAGATCATGATTTTCAGCGGAGTCCATCTGATGCAAACCTGTATATCAAGCATACTAGTAATGATATTCTGTTTGTGGTTGTCTATGTGGATGACTTAATCATTACTGGCAGTTCAGCACATTTGATCACTGGGATCAAACAGGATTTGTGCCGCACCTTTGATATGACAGATTTGGGACTTCTACATTACTGCTTAGGAGTTGAAGTCTGGCAGACTGAGAACGGTATCTTTCTCTCTCAGTCCAAGTATGCCAGAAGTCTTGTGGACAGGTTCAGAATGCAGGATTGCAAACCTGTCTCTACTCCTATGGAACCCGGGCTCAAACTTTCAGCTCAGTCATCTTCACCAGTTGTGGATGAATCTCTGTTCAGGCAACTAGTGGGCAGCCTCATCTATCTTACTGCCACTAGACCTGACATCAGTTTTGCAGTGAGCTACATTTCACGCTTCATGACAGCTCCCAAGGCTGATCATTGGATAGCAGCGAAGCGTGTGCTGCGTTATGTGAGTGGCACTCCTGATTATGGACTTCTGTACACTCGGAGTTCTGATCCTATACTCAGTGGTTACACAGATTCTGACTGGGCAGGTTCGGTTGATGACCGTAAGTCTACAGCTGGGTATGTGTTTAGTTTGGGATCTGGTGCTGTCACATGGACTAGTAAGAAGCAGCAGGCAGTGGCTCTCTCCTCGACAGAAGCAGAGTATCGGGGAGCAGTTAAGGCATCTTGTGAGGCGGTTTGGCTTCGACGAATGCTTGCGGATATGCATGTCTCCCAGGCAGGTCCTACTCCCTTGTTCTGTGATAATCAAGGAGTGTTCAAACTCGCCAAGAATCCAGTCTTCCATGAAAGAACCAAGCATGTGGAAACTCATTGTCACTATATTCGACAGCTGGTTGAAGACGGATCCATCCAGTTGCTGTATGTTCCTACCTCGGAGCAGCCAGCAGACATCTTCACCAAGCCCCTTGGTCCTGATAAATTTGTAAAATTCAGGGGGTCTATAGGTGTAGTTAATAGATTGAGCATTAAGGGAGGGTAATAGAATATTAAAATAATGTTAATTTTAGTATTAATGCTCAATAGTGTATATTCTATTTTAGTTAGATCGTCTTCGATCTTCTCAGCAGTTTCTTATTAGAAACTTGCTATTCTTGTAAATATCCTTGTATTATTTATGAGCGTCTTGCTCATTCTGTTAATTAATCAATTCTTTGAAATCCATTGCGTGTCTCGCATTGTTTTAATGTACTTGCCAATATGTGGCACTTGTCTTTAATATTAAACATAAGTTATTATGTTAAGGTAGCTAACAAAAGACACTATATTTTACAGCCTTCAGACCTACCTTGGTATTCTTCAAAAAAATTGTTAATTCCCTCTACAAGGAAGTCTAAAAGCAATTTTTCATCCTCCACCTCTTTCTACAAAAACATGGGTTTTGATGGCTTTGGCATGAATTATCCCCAGATTTATTATTCGCGGATATACTGCAGATATACTCCCTTCTCATACGATGCCTTAGCAGGCTCTAGTCTTTTCAAATCTTTTATAGCATGCAGCATCTGCACCATTAGATCTGTCAATCCATCATGATTTTGGTGCAATATAATCATGTTCTCCTAGGCAAATTCTTCTTTTTCTTCGATTTGAACTTCTCTCTTCCCCCTACCATATCTTTTTCTAGCTCTAATGCCTACAATTTTGTTTGCTCCCTTTTCTGATATCTGATCTCTCTTTCATTGGGGCACAGTCACAACTTGAGTTGCCCTACAAAGTAGCAAGATCATAGCTTTGATACCACTGCAATGACCCTTCACTACATATTATTATATAAAAATACTCAGATCAAAAATATTGTATTGAGTTCCAACCAAAGCTGATTAAGTCTGAAAGACCTACAGCACACAATTTTTAAAAACTCAAATTGTTTTTCAGCTATGGTTTAACATAAGAACATTTGCACTGTAAAACAGCTATGGTTGTGAATAAAGTGCAAGAACCAGTAGTAATGGTGCAGCAGAAGTAGCGGTTGCTCAAACAAAATATTATTATAAAGTTCTATACTCGTAGTTATTAGTTACCTAAAAATTTTGGTTTCAAATTCCATTAAAAACAAAGCATTTTATTACTATAATTATAATATTTTCTTTCTAATGTTATCCATAATACTTTTCCAAAAACTTAATGAGATTAAATTTAAAATATTTTATGGGCTCAAGTTAAATGGTAATAATAGAGGCAGAGATAATAATGTTGAACTCACCTTTTGTTCTATGATGTGCATTGAAATTTAATTTTGATCTATATATGAAGAAATCAGTAACATGTATGTTTTTGAAGAATATTTTTCAAATTTGTGTTTTTTAATATTCAGAAAATTTGTTGAGGTATTGTTGATTTTTTCCCCAAGCCTTGAGTTAAAAAATTTGCACCAATCCAGTTACTTGTTGATGTGTTTTTTAGGCACATGCGAACACAGAATAAAATACCATAAGTATCTTATCCTCTCTTGAACAAAATCTCTCAAATGCTGAAGATTAGCTTAAGGATCACTTGAGAAGACTCCAAGGTTCATGAATGTAGGGTCACTACGTGTGGATAAGCTTTGTTGGTTGATGTGATTATGCTGGAATCACAAGGGGACTTACATTCAAATGCCAGAATGCTTGATTCGCTGGAACTTAGATCATCTGATGTTACAATATGGTGATGCTTTTGATCCTAAACTAACTTGAATTGAAAAAAAAGGGCAAAAGGAAAGGGTTGAGAGAGTCTATTCTAATCCTAAGAATGCAGGAAGATGAATGAATGATTAGGTGGAATCCTACTGGGCGAGGTCTCGCCATCAACTTGAACAATTTGACACAAGCTCAGTGCAATCTTTTAAGGATATTTTAAAGATATTTGAATCAATACCATCAAACATCGATCACCATTCAAGTTAATGCATAAGCAATGAATGTAGAACGATTCGAAGTTAAGCTCATATCATTCCAGTTGACCACACAAGGCGCACCTTCAAGCAGCAAGAGGCTAGTGGTATGGATTAGACGGATTCCTCATGAATACATTCAACAATTTCCTCTATTCAAACTAATCAACATGAAAGTAAATTGAGAAGTAAAGACCATGCGAGTTGTTGAAGCAACAAATCAAATTCACCATAACTTCAATGAAATCAATTGTTCTCTACAACAAGGTTTAGCAACAATCTTTGCTTTCTCCTAATCTAGCTTCTATTCTAATTGCTATTCTAGCTATTCACTATTCTACTCACTATTAGCCCACTATTAACTATTAACCTTTACAAATGAAGAGTCTGAGCTTTTATAGAGAGCTCGTTTACAATGAATTGCCAAGATTGATTCTCCATCAATGGCCAAGATTTTACAATGAAACCCTAATTAGGGTTTGTTACAACCAACTCTTCTTAGCCAATGAGAAAATTACATTCCATGAGAGTGGACCAATAGATATCAAGGGTAGGTACATCGGAGTTTGTGCATCCATGTGTGAGCTTGGTTCACTGAATCAAGACATGCTGAGGTAGACCTTCCTTGATTGGTGAATGATGACTAGGATGCCACTTCAACTCACACTTTGTAGGCTTGATAGATCATCATGAAGGAATATTTCTTGATACTCAACATTATCCAACTTCAGTGATGATGACGATGATCTTCTAACTTTGATTAACTCTTCTGAAACTGTCTTCTAGAATGCCTTGATCATGTTCGATGCAGGCCTTGTGATGACTCTGATTGATTCTTCCTTGTTCTTGATATACTTGATGAAAGGTGCACCTGGTTGAATGTAGCTCTTTAACATACTGACTTTGATTCTTGGATTCTCGAAGGGAATTCAAGATTGTAAAACATCCTTCCATTATGTAGGTTATCCTTCTTTGATGCTCTTGTGTTTGCTGATATATCTTCTTGAAGAGTTCTCCTTGTATCTTACTTCGTTTACTACAAAACAAACAAGCAAGTATCAAATACACTTGATATATAGGTTTAATAAGAGCATATAGAGAGAATTTGCCTTCATGGAGGAATACATTGAAGTTGCTTTTCGCTTGTGGTGACGAATTCTTGAAGTTTATTTCATCCTTGATGTTCATGATGTTGTCCTTGACTTGCCTTTGAACTCACTTCCATTCATTTTCTTCAACCTCGCTCATATACCTTGACTTTTGAAATCGCTCACCTTACTGAGATTATGAAGTTGCTAATGTAGATCAAATCATAATATTCACTCATGCAAGCGAGTTCATGAAGTTCGCTCTTATACACCATTTTATGAAGTTCATTCATCCTCAAAATGTAAAACTCGCTCATATACCTTGGGTTATGAAGTTGAAATTCACTCTTGAAGCTCTCTACATGAAGTTCGCTTATCTTAAACATGAAGTTAAAGCTCGCTTATGTAGCTTGATTCATGAAGTTGATATTTGCTCACGAAGCCTTTGAGGATGAAGGTCACTCTAATTGGTGTGCACATGAAGTTTGTTTCTCTCATCAAGTTTGTTTTCCCTCTATAACTTATGAAATTTGCTCATGATCTCTAAGTCACGAAGTGCATTTTGTATAAAGTTTGCTTCATTTTATTGATTCATGAAGTTCATTTGAATGGAATTTGCTCCTAACCATCAACTCATGAAGTAGACTTGTATGAACTTCACTCCAAATGTCCCAAACATGAAATTCGCTCCAAGATGGCAACTCATGAAGTTGCAAAAATTTGCTCCAAAATGGCAACTCATGAAGTTGTAAATTTCATCCCAAGGGGTGTGCACATGATATATTACTTCAATCACATTGCTTGCTTGCTTGTTTCTTCCAAACATGAAATCCGCTCCAAAACTCTCAAACCTGAAATTCGCTCCAATACTCGAACTCATGAAGTTGCTTCAAACATGAAATCCGCTCCAAAACTCTCCAACCTGAAGTTCGCTCCATCACTCGAACTCATGAAGTTGATTCAAACATGAAATCCGCTCCAAACTCTTCAAACCTGAAGTTCGCTCCTACACTTCAACTCATGAAGTTGCTAAAAACATGAAATCCGCTCCAACTTGTGAGATCATGAAGTTCACTTGCGAAACCCAGCTCATGAAGTATGAATTTCGCTCCAAAGTACAGAGTCCTAAAGTAAGGATTTCGCTCCACTCTTGCAACTCATGAAGTTCGCTCTAAAGGTTGAATTCATGAAGTTCATGTTCTCAAATTTGTTTCATTCATTTATTCCCAACTTTGCTCATAAAGACTTGAAGATGTAATTCACTCCAACCTCCTTATTCATGAATTTCGCTCCTAAAGTCCAACTCATGAAGTAGGAATTTCACTCCAAGAAGTTTTATCATGAAGTTCGCTCCAAACCACAAAGTCATGAAATTCGCTCCAAAACACAAAGTCATGAAGTTCGCTTCAAGAAGGCAAGTCATAGAGTTCGCTTGGCATTGAATCTATTCAAGGTGATCACCCTTCATTTCTCATTCAACTTCGCTCATGTAGGCTTGCTTGTGTATGCTCATTGAATAAATTCGCTCCAAAAGGTGAAGTCATGAAGTTCGCTTCAAGATGCTAACTCATGAAGTTCGCTCCAAGATGCTAACTCATGAAGTTTGCTTGTGAATGCTTGACCATGAAGTGAGTGATTCCAAATTTGAGTTCATCTCTTTTCTTCCATTTTGCTTGTGAGGCCTTGAAGGTGAAATTCGCTCCAATACCTCTACTCATGAAGTTATCTTGAGATCATCTACTCATGAAGTTAGGAATTCGCTCCAAAAGGTGAAGTCATGAAGTGTGAATTTCGCTCCACTTGCTCAAGTCATGCAATTCGCTCCAAAACGTGAAGTCATGAAGTTGGAAGATCGCTCCAAAAGGTGAACTCGTGAAGCTTGCTCTTGAGTGTTTGATCATGAAGTGAGCAATTTCCCTCATTCTTCCATTTCCAACATGAAGAAGCTCGTTCCAAATCTTCAAGCATGAAGTTTGCTCCAATTCTTTCACATGAAGTTCGCTCCGAGAAGGCAGTTCATGAAGTTCGCTTCAATTCTTGAAGTCATGAAGTTGAAATTCACCCTTGAGGCTTTGAAGATGAAGTTCACTCCTGAGGTTGAGCTCATGAAGTTCGCTCCAAACTTGCTACTCATGAAGTATGAAATTCGCTCATCTATCACTTACATCCTTAACTTCAATATATAATGACATGGACATCATGAAGTCCTAGAGCAAATTTTAGTTCTTGAGATGAGTGTTCATGAAGTGAAATTTGTTCCCCAAAAGTAGCACTTGAAGTGACCTTGTAATCCTTCTTCATTAATGAAATCTAGACTTTGCGAACCTACTTCACACTCATGCAAGACTATCCACCTGACTCCTAGCCATTTGAGAACCTATATCTCCCTAATGCAAAAGCTAATAGCAAGGACACAACTAACAACTAAGCCAAGACGACTAACCCAAAAAGTGAAAAAGTGGGGGTCCCCATTTGCAATGGGGCGATGTGTGAATACCTCACAACATTACTGCCGAGACCAAGATATTCAACTATGCTTTCAAGCTCTAATCAATGCCTTTGTATAGCCCATCGAAGGAGCTTTCCAACACATAAAACAAGATGAAGAATAGACCTTGGATGTGAAAGAAGGTGCTACGTCTTAGCCATGAAATAGGACATCCAATACTTTGGAGTGTGTTACAATCAAGGATGAAAAAATGGGGAAAAAATCAGGTAAATCGCGATTTTTTCCAATTCAAAACTGCAAAAAATTTAATCGCCAAAAAATCACGGAAGATTTAATGAAAAAAATCGGCACGAGTTTAACTTAAAAAATCGTTGAAAATCACAATTTAAACGGCATTAAATCAGCAGAAAAAAAAACACAAATGTTTTAAAAAGTGCGAAAAGAGTTAGGAGTCAGTTGGCTAGATGTATCCACCATTTTGCTCGCCTCAGTTGAGGGCTGGTGGTTTATGTTGTAATCTTTGTTTGCTCAGAGTAATAGAGGGAGCTATCCCCATAATGATAGCACTTGCCTAAAAAAAAGTGCGAAAAGAAACCCTAACTTCTATCGCTACATACTTTCGACCTACAGAAATGACGCGGATATTTTCGCGCAGGATATAGACGGCAACGGCGGGCATTTCTTGCGTTTTTCAGGTTCTTTTAGTAGACAATGTGTTTTTACATGCATATCTTGCAAGTTTGCAGTGTTTGCCCTTCCATTGACAAGTAGCATCCAAAGTTTCATGGTAGCTAGTACTCTAGATCGCAGAGAAGAGCAGCAATAAAATAATAATAATAATATCATTGTACAAAATTTTATTCAGCATATACTGATAGCTTTATGAGAGGCATGCCTATATATATTCGCTAAAAGATTGTGTTTAATCTTTGATTTTAAGAATAAAATATTAACAATGTTACATGGCCTTTTAATAAAAATAGAAAGTAAATCTAGACTTACTAGAAAACAATGAATGTTATAATAATCATGTAAGTAAAATTTCTTGACAAAAAAATAAAAGAGGTATAAGTTTTCATTCATCAAAGACCACACCGATTTTGTGAAGTTCTATAAATTTAATGTGTATGTGTTTTTTTAAGAATATTTTAAAAAATCATATATTTTCAAATGTTTGATAAATTTGCCGATTTTTTCCCAATTTTTTGCCGAGTCCTGATTTTTTTTAAATTTTGGGCCAAAAGATTTATTGCCGAGTAAGATTTTTTCATCTTTGGTTACAATAACGTGGCCAAAATGTCCAAAAGCATTCTCCATAAGCATTTCTGTCCAAACAGTTCAGGAACCGAAAATGTCCAAAAAGGTATGTCCAAAAAGGTCCTTAGAAGGAGCATCAAAAGTTTTTCTGGACAAAAAAGGAAAAATTGCATAAGTGAAGAGGGGGGAATCACAGAATGAGTCAAAAAGTGTTATTACGGTCTTAAAAAGTTGTAAAGTGACATATGACCCCAAAGTTTCTATTTTGGTGTAAAACTGAAAAAAAGAGAAAAAATGCCACAAATGCAGGGACACCATTGTTGCTAATACCTTGATAGAAAATATGTTCTTTATAAAATAGAAACGACAATCTGGCTTATAATGTTGGAATATTATTGTAACATTGGGATAATAGTTAAACATGATAACTTTCTTGTGTGCAGTATACTTAAACATGGTAACTTTCTTGTGTGCAGTTGGTCCCCTTCAGGCCACAAAAATTATTCGACACTTGGCATGAAGTTAAGAGTACTGAAAAAGATGAGGCAATCTTGGAGAAGCTAGAGTCTCAAGTGAATGTTGAGCTTCTCATGCAAAGAGTGGTGTTTAGAATTGGAAGATGAGTCCGATACATTTGTAACTCTTGTTTACATGTTGAGAATTGGACGTGTTAATTGGACCCATCAATGGTTTTGAATACCACTGGTGGTTTTGCTTGAGCCAAAATTCTATAAATTAAAGGCTTGGGTGAATAATTTTATATATAATGGCTTCAAGAGTGTTTAGGTGCTGATTACTTTCTCCAAGGGTAAAGAATTTGCTGCAACATCAGATGGGTGAATCTTTTCCTTGTATTTGGTATCTTTTTCTAAGATTAATATGGTGAATCTACTGGAGCTGGAATTTTTCCCTTAAGAGTTTCTCAAGTTATATCTACTGTTAATCTCTTCATGTGGATTTTGTTATTGTTGCTGTAAACATCATTTCAGTCTAATATCTTTATTTATCTGATTTATATCAGTCATTAAGATCAGATCTAAGAAAGGTTTATTGCTTCTAATCAGAGTTTCTAAGTTTCTAACCCATAGATTCAATAAGTCAGATGTAACAACTATCGTTCAAAAGCAAAAGCCCTGCTTCTCTGGTTTAGAAAATCAATGCTAATTTTTTCGTTTATTCTCCAAAGGGTTTGTTGACAACAAACAGAGTAGAAAGACAAATAAGATTCAACAGTAGTGGTGAAACTAGGAAATGCACCTGAAGGAACTGCCACTGAATTGGTCACAGTTCTTTTTGTTACCGAATCATCACGAGGTGAATGTGAAACATTCAGCTTTCCTGGTACTTTATTGCCTTTTGCTTTCTGTGCATACCTCCTGTTCTGAAACCAGTTCCATACCTGTATTGTAAGAGCTCACAGTTAGCAAATATAAAGATAAAACTAAAATAAAAGGAAGAAGAAAGGAAATTTTAGATAAAACGTGGACCCTTAAGATACAATGGAAGAAGATTAATAAAAAGATGAAATGTAAACCATGTAACAAGCAGTATTTGTGAACAAAAGCGATCAGAAGGACCTGCTTCGATTGGACAAGAATTTTCCCAGCTCTTTCAGGTGATTCACTGCATTTCAATCGAATTACATTTTATCACTTCTTTAACAAAAATAAGACCAAGGAAAAGTATTCCTCTTTTGAAATCCCTGATGATCCAAAAACAATGCAGCAGCAATTTCTTGTAAAATCAGAAAACATATTCAGAATTGCAACTCACCTGAATTTTTCAGAAAGGGCACTGATAGAATCACGAGAAGGAATTCCACCCTTCACATCTTCTAAAATCTTTTCCATTTCTTGAACCTTTGCACAGTAATCAATCAAACGTAAACAATGATACTCAAAAAACTTCCAGTAAATGTAGAGGTTGCAATCAAGGTTAGTTCAAATTTCTGAAAATAAGATTTAAATGAAAAGCTTGCTTGAAATCAAACAAAACATCTCTTGAAGAGATATCATTGAAAGAATGGAGTAGATAAACATATCCATTAAAAAGTATTTTTAACATACAGCTTTCCAACTTTAACTTATCGGTTACTGAACAAATAAAACAAACTTTTTAAGAGGTGCATCAAAGAATTATGGTATTTTACAATCTGTAAACTAAGATGGATATTCCATAATGTAGCTTCACCAAATCTAGATTAAGAAGAATTGAAATATTATAACATTTAAACAGACAAATGCAAATAAAGGAATAAAAGCAAGTAACAAAAGAATTGAAGATACAAGGAATGGCCTCGAGAAACCTAAATTCTAAGAGAAAAAACTCCAACAAAAGTGAGGTCTCATGGCCTTCTCATCCAATATCTCCAAACAATTACAATCTTATGCCCAAAAAACATACAGGCAAGAACATTTAGATTTCTGCTCCTAAAATCAATTACTAACTCTCATATTCCCCTCTCTGTTCTATTACAGCCTACTTACAGTCACTACTGCTTACTCAAGGACTGAATTCTTCAATCTTATATCACCTGTACATCTCTTTGGATACTTGGAATATTTATTTCACATTTACAATAGTTATTTATACATTTACAAAAATGAATAGAAGTTGAAAAGATAAAGGGAAAACAAAAAATGCAGAATTTGGAATGCCACTGGTCATTTTCTTATCACCGGAAGAAACAGCCACTTCTGTTAGATTGCAAATTGCAAAACCACCATTATGCCGATTACGAAGCTGCCACTTTAGTACTCATCTCGTCCTCCATCTTCCAAAAGCCATATCTTTTGAATACAAACTCAAAATGAGATGCCACTTTTTTGGATACTGCCTAACATTTTGAGAGGAACCTGAATATATCAAAATATTCAAGTTTGGGTGCCACAAAAAAGTACTGTTTTGGCCCTCTTCATCATGTAGTCACAGTGTAACATGAACTCATGTCCAATCCATTTTCATATCATTTTAGTTCTTTTAAAATGAACAGATATAAAAAAAACTTCATAGGCAATAAACAGAAAAAAATTCTAAAAGTATCATCATAACTTTACCAATAAGAGTGTATTTCCCCCAATCAGTAATAGAGGTAAGCATAAAAACCCTTGCTAACTTCAAGTTAAGGGGAACCCCTTATGCATTGAGGACTGTGCAGCTAAAAGAGAGGTTAGATATTGTCTTGATTGGTGTATTTATTCATCTTGATATAAATAGTTGCAATTAACTGTTAATTTTATGGTAATGCTCGTTAACCACAGGCAAACATTAGATCTGTTGCCTTCCCAACCATAGACGATAAACTCTTATCGTCACCCCCAAGCACAGTACATGACCTTCATGTTGTTGAATTCATATCAATTGATGCAATCATGACCTTGCATATATATGAATCAATAACTCCTAATAGACCTCAAGTCAGCCATATACTTTTGGTGCCGAGGATATAGGGTCAAGCCTATTTATTACAAGTTACATATGAGTCCCCCTTAGTTGCAAGTTACATTTAACTTAATCATAAGTTACACACAAGTGGTTCGCCCAAATATTGCTGAGATATCCAAATGCCAAGGCCGACAAGCCACTTGGCATTTTGTGCACTAGGTCGGCCCTAGAAGGGATCCAACCTAGCTACACAACAACACTCCCTCTTAGCTAGGGAGGATTCCTTCTGAATAACCAAGTCACATAGTGACTACCACCATGGCTACTCTGTAATGTCCCCACTTTAGCAGTTGACCAAGTGTATGTGCGTTAACCTATCTCTACATGGTCCCGAGGGCTAACGAAGGGTTTAAAGGGATCCTGGAGTGTTTTGGCCTAGTCATTTCCAGTTTGGGCCAAAACGGAGTTGATTTACTTAGTTTCAGGCATACTTACTATTTTTAGTAAGTCAGCAAAACACAACGGAGGCTAGTTTTGGTGATTGGATTCGATACTCCTCGGCGAGAGATTTCCGACAAGCTATCACTCGCGCTATTCGGAGTCCAATTGCTAATATATTTTAATGCCTGAAGTGTTATTAAAGTAACATTTAATTTAATTGTAAAATATTAAAGTGTTACTTTAATATTTATTTTATGGGGATGTGTGCAAATCAAAGGGGCACCCAAGGGAGACAGAAGTGAATATTTTAATATGTTTTATATTGCACATCTTTTATCCCACATTGCTCAAGTGAGTTGGGTCGTCCCTTGGAGAAAGAATAAAAGGAAGCTTTTGTGGCTTCATTCAGCATGTTGAATATGAGAAGAATTGGTATGTGTGAGTTGCAGATCCGTTCTTGGCATTAGAGGACGTCTATCCTCTCTTGTGACATTCTAGACCTCATTCCCCTAGGGTTTGGCCTTTGGAATCCATTGCTATCAGCTTCATTATCAAGCAGATTGGGTGCATTTCCAGCGACAGGCAGATTTAATGTTTGTTCATATCTTCTTCCCTACTTGTCCGATGCTTATGCCATTTTGAGGAGATGATTTTATGAAGATATTGGACCTATTGAAGACAAATTAATATTGCCGCAACACTATTCACGCGGGTACTATTCATGTCACTGTAGCAGCAAGATTGAAAATGATTGCTGGAGTATTATGTCAATAATGCTGGAATAATTAGTGAGTTGATAATCTGCCATGTATTTGATTTTATTGATTCTGAAAATAACATCTTATCAGCAGTAGTTCAATCTTCAGTTTGCATATTATTGTAGTTTCCTTCTTGTTCATGTTATGTGATTTCAAATCTATGCAAAGACATAAAAACAAACAAGCATTTCATTACCGAAGCCATAAGAGGTTTAAACATTAAACGGTGAAATAAGGAGTTGGCTGCAAACTGTTTGACCAAATTCCTATTAGTGGCTGGTTTAGTTTTTGGGCATAAAAACCCTCGCTAACTTCAAGTTAAAGGGAACCCCTTATGCATTGAGGACTGTGCAGCTAAAAGAGAGGTTAGATATTGTCTTGATTGGTGTATTTATTCATCTTGATATAAATAGTTGCAATTAACTGTTAATTTTATGGTAATGCTCGTTAACCACAGGCAAACATTAGATCTGTTGCCTTCCCAACCATAGACGATAAACTCTTGTCGTCACCCCCGAGCACAGTACATGACCTTCATGTTGTTGAATTCATATCAGTTGATGCAATCATGACCTTGCATATATATGAATCAATACCTCCTAATAGACCTCAAGTCGGCCATATACTTTTGGTGCCGAGGATATAGGGTCAGACCTATATATTACAAGTTACATATGAGTCTCCCTTAGTTGCAAGTTACATTTAACTTAATCATAAGTTACACACAAGTGGTTCGCCCAAATATTGCTCCAAATTAGACTCATACAACTAAGATATCCAAATGCCAAGGCCGACAAGCCACTTGGCATTTTGTGCACCAGGTCGGCCCTAGAAGGGATCCAACCTAGCTACACCACAACACTCCCTCTTAGCTAGGGAGGATTCTTTCTGAATAACCAAGTCACATAGTGACTACCACCATGGCTACTCCCATGAATAATACGTTCACCATATCTACTCCCAAAGGGTGAACAAGCACATCATGGAATTTCTTCCATGAAACCACCATACCTACTTGCAGAGGGTGGGCTCACCGTGCCTACTCGCAGAGGGTGGAAGAGGGCTTTCATCTCAACCTTCTCCCAGAGAAGGGTGCATTACCACCATGCCTACTCGCAAAGAGTGGAACGAGGAATCTAACCTCAAACTTCTCCCAGAGATGAATGCATCTCCACCATGCCTACTCGTAGAGGGTGGAACGAGGGCTTCACCTCAAACTTCTCCCAAAGAAGAATGCATTAACAAGGGATTGCACCTCGAACTTCTCCCTCACAGAGAAGAACTCATTAACAAGGGATTGCACCTCGAACTTCTCCCTCATAGAGAAGAATGCATTAACCAAATCTTCATGACGATGTAGCTCCCTCTGAAGCTGGAAGGTTGGGCTCCCTATGAAGCTGAAAAAATCAGGCTCCCTCTGAAGCAGATATCAACCTTCTAACCTCTTCGTCCAAGGTTGCTTCTAACGATATGTCAAACTCCCTCTAAACGTTGATTCTTCCTCTGCGAAGAAATGCAAGCAATCTTCCTTCCTTGAATACAATCTCTGACTCGTCCTGGGATTTCTTGGTGGGCATGAAATCGGGACGAAGATCAGCAACAACGCTCTTCCTCTCGAGATACCAAATCTTTAACGTACTGCTGTGTGGCGGCACAAAGCCAATACTTGTTGGGGCTGAAGCAGAGGGCATAGATGATGTCCCCTGCATTGAGCGAATAAAGCCTCTTGCCCTCAACAAGGTCCCAAAGCACAGTAACCCCATCCTTCCCACCGTTGGCGCAAAGTGAGTCGTCGAGCGAGACATCGACAATGTTCACATAGCTGTCGTGGCCTACAAGTGCGTTCTTGAGCTTGCAATTGGTGAGGTTCCAGACCTTGACGGTGCGGTCCCAGGATCCCGATACGAAGATGAATTCGCTGATTAGAGAAGTAATTCGCTTGAGTGTATTGAACTCCCTCAAATACACAGGATCTACCTTCAAGCGGTTAGGCTCTATAGAAGGAACCCGCTTTGATACCATGTTGATTTTATGGCAGTGCTCGTTAACCACAGGCAAACATCAGATTTGTTGCCTTCCCAACCATAGACGATAAACTCTTATCGTCACCCCCGAGCACAGTACATGACCTTCATGTTGTTGAATTCATATCAATTGATGCAATCATGACCTTGCATATATATGAATCAATACCTCCTAATAGACCTCAAGTCGACCATATACTTTTGGCACCAAGGATAGGGTCATACCTATATATTACAAGTTACATATGAGTCTCCCTTAGTTGCAAGTTACATTTAACTTAATCACAAGTTACACACAAGTGGTTCGCCCAAATAGGGCCTGCCCCAAATTAGACTCATACAACTGAGATATCCAAATGCCAAGGCCAACAGGCCACTTGGCATTTTGTGCACTAGGTCAGCCCTAGAAGGGATCCGACCTAGCTACATATAAATAGTTGCAATTCACTAGTACTTTTGTTCGTCAATGTTCAATTAATTTTATATAAACAAAGGTAAGTTGTCAGTTTGGGTACAGGTTCAAGGTTCGGGTGCACTGGTAAGGCAAAACAAAATTCCCAGGTTCAATACATCTGTATCTTGTCATATGATATATATAAAATATTAAAAATATATAAATATGGTATTAACATAAATACAAATAATTATTAATTTGATAATGTAAAAAAAAATATTAATATAATTAAGTTATTTATTGATTATTATACTGTAATATTATATTATAATATATTAATTAATATATGAGTGATATATTATAATATAATATTACAAGTTAATAGCTGATATTAATATATCTAATTATAATATACTTAATAATTATTATAATTAACTATATCTAATACATATTATTCTTATGTCAATTTTTTCATTATTGCATTTCATATTACAAACGGATTCAGGTTTAGGGTAATATGATATGAATACATATTGTTGGGTACCTTGGTTTGAGACTAAATTATGAATTCTGAAATCTACAAGGCTTTTCTATACAATAGCTGGCATATATATTGGCATAACAGAGAGATCATCAACATCATTTTCAGACAATAAACCAGACAATGTAAGCTGTAGATTCATTTTGGTGAGCTTAGAGTGCATGTATACAGTCCTGTATAGTTATTTGAGCCTTTTGGAGGAATTTTTACTTTTTTTAAATAGTATGTTTTCTTGGAGGTATGCCTGGGTATGCCAAGGGCACAGCCCAGACAAATCTGTGGCAAATCTGTACCCAGACCAGTACATGGACCCATTCAGGCCAGGACAACGAACCCGGCATCACAGAAACAAAGCCATCATATGTAAATAATAAAAATACCCAGATAGCATTCCTCTCCCTTGCAAGTGTAGTGGGGTAGAAAACACACAAAAAAAATATTAGTTCCTATCCCATCACATTATGTTCTAGTCAAATCACAAAAGCTGAAAATAACATGGATCTCCAATCCATGTTTAAATATAATTGCAACAAGGAAGCAAGGCCCTTATATTTGCAATATTTATGATGGCACCCTATATGATAGCCACCTCTAAAAGCTTGATTTTATTAATTGAGCAAGTGATATCAACTTTTAAAACCATCTCTGGCCCCTGCAATCCTCCTTCCATGTCAAATAAAATATACCATTTAAAAAAATCCTATGTCCCGCTCTAACTACTTTCTGAAAGCCAATTCATCCAACCGCTAACTCATTTCACAAACACAAAACAAAAATAGATATATAAATAAATGTCTACAAATGATCAAAGTACGTATATGAGACTCAAAAGTAAGCAAATTACAATACATAAAGAAAGATGCAAAAGGAACTCCAACAACCAGAAACAAAAAACCTAAAACTTAGGAAGCAACAAATCTAAACAAAAGGGAAGATAAACCCTAACAGGTACACACTAAACAATCAATAAGTGCACCCCGGCCAAGTTAGCATGTGCAAAAGCTTAATAATAAAAACAATTCTATTAGATGAAGATGCCATGAAAAAGGGAACAATCAGCAGAGCCACTTTTAGAGGGCCAATGGAAAACAAGACTCTAAGTCTGCATCATTCGGTCACTAATCCACACTTCACTAGGTGAGCATCCAACAGAAAACCAATAAAAGCAAGATCTATGTTAATTTTCCCCTCGGCAAATGAGATTTATGGATATCATTGGTAGACATGGAACTGAAATGCATTATCAGAAGTTTTGGAAACTACAAGATATACATTAAATGATATGTTGCAAGTCTAATCATTGATGACCACATACAAACACATGAGGTTGTCAATAATGTCATTGTTGGAGTTGTTATTGTCTATTAAGTGTTGAATATCATCTAAGGTGCCACGTGAAATGTGATACAAATTAGAGGTATCTAGAAATGTCCAGATTCGGTTAATAGTTATCAGAGGCATCTATTGAAGTATACTGTAAATATAACCTATATGCATCCATTGTGGCTGACTGAAGTCAAAGTGCATACAAAAAGGTTTTTGTGTAACGATAGTTCTCCCTTACGTCTTTCTGTAGCTTCCGTGAACAATTTTAAGAGAGAAGCATCATTACAATTAGTAAATGGCACTTCTATCTTTCTACCTTAGTAAATGGAGTTGTTCCAGGTCTCTCTTAAAGTAATGACTAAAGCCCCAGTTAAGTCAGGGTCCAGTAAACATAGGTAGGACATGTCCTGCCAGAAAATTGTTTGAAAAGTTTGAAAAGTAAAGTTCATCCAATAATTTGAGTTGCATCATCATGTCTACATATTACAAAAATTCAATACTTAATAAAAACAATCCACAGTGGTAGCAAACTAAACACCCTTATCTCACCCCGCAAATAAAAAGATTAATGGACTAGAGTGGTTTTGATGGTAATGTTGGTCACCTGGGTCGGGTCTGTTGTGCGAGTTTCTAAACCCCTTAATATGTCGCTCCCGAGGCTTGTTCTTCAATAATAAAAAATTTGTATAAACATATAGAGAGGGGCAGCGATCAATGGATAGCCTGTACACTTTCTTACAATTAAAATCACACCCTGTATAATACAACGCTATATGATTTTATGTCTCGTGAGATTCTATGCACGCAATAACCTTGACAAACAAGAGATATAACACTTCCACGCCGCTATATATCCAGGATCAAAAAATTTACATATTCAACCCACAAAAGCTTATTGTCGCAACTTCGATAAACATTTCTTCGGTTTCTATTTGCGAAGAGATGGAACACAAATAAAGCTGGGGAAAAAAGACACTGCCGTTTCGAGAAAAGTAAGGAATTCCCTTTCCTCCAACACGCGACCAAGTTCTCCATCTGAATATACAATTTGATAACACCAATCCAACGTTAAAAATAAACTGAGGGTCCTGGATTGCCATGGTGCACTTAAATTTTGTACATTTGGTGAGCCATCATTGCCATTGCTCGCTTAAATTTCTATATTTAGTAAGCATTCATTGCTATGGTTCGCTTAAAATTTCTAAATTTACTCAGCAATAAATGAAGTGGGTTTTGAAGAGGAGGGAGGGAGCGAGAGAGAGAGAGAGAGAGAAAGCTGACCTCTTTAGGAGAGAAACGGAAAACAGGAGCTCCCCCGAGAGGTGGTCGCCCCATCTTGTAATGCGACCTGCAGCTGATTGCCCTCGCCCGCTTATTTTTGCTTAAATATCAATGCCCACAACACTGCAGCACATAGATAAATCGATGCCATGACTTAACAAAATCACAAGGGTCTTCAATAGAAAAAAAAATCTCAAGGGAAAACAATATGCAAAAACGGAGGGAAACCTAAACAAAAATTAAATAAATTAAAAAGAACGAGCAAATCACCTCCTATGTCAATACATGCAGCTGCACTCGAATAATCCTTCGAAATCCAAAGGACAGAAAGGATGTGTGATGTAAAAGAATTCAAGGGTTTGCAAAAAAATTTGGAAAAGGTTAATCTATAACAGCGGTTTGCATTGGGCAATTTATGTGGAATGGGCTTAATTGAATTGTATTAGTAATTTATGTGGAATAGGCTTTACTATAACTGTATTATTGTAATTTATGTGGAATATGTTTAAGTAGAAATGTATTATTTGAGATTTATTGTGAAAGAATATTTTAATAAAAGTTTATAGTAATATTTAGTATAATTTTATGTTAAGTTGTTTTATTTTTTATTTTTATATTTATATTTATATATTTGTTCTTATTTTAATTTAATTTATATTTTTTTCTATATGTTTATATTATTTATCAATGTTGATTTTCATACATTCATTTCTAATTTTTAATTCATCTCTAATTTTTAATTGGTACTGTAGTATCCTAAATTGTACTCCCTTACAATTTTGTCCTTATTTGGGTCCTCACCTTGGCGTTCATGTCTCAAGGCCTAACTAGAGCCCTGATACTCCTCACACCATGCAAATTCTTCATTATTTTTACTTTGCACTTAATTTCCCTCCTATTTATTGGTTCCTAATTGGTCAGAACCAAGGCACTGGTCCTCCCAATCAGGAACCATTTTTGGGCCTAACAGTCATATCATTTTGGCAGGGACCTAGATCTCATGTCGGCTTATGTCGAAAAATTAAGTTGTTTTTCGACAAGCAGGTATGGAATGGGCTTAATTGAATTGTATTAGTGTAATTTTTGTGGAATAGGCTTACTGTAATTGTATTATTGTAATTTATGTGGAATAGGTTTAAGTAGAAATGTATTGCTTGAGATTTATTTTGAAAGAATATTTTCATATAATTTTATTGTAATATTTAGTATAATTGTATGTTAATTTGGTTAATTTACTTTTTCTTTATTTATTCTTATTTTAATTTAAATTATATATATTTTTATATGTTTATATTATTTATCAACGTTGATTTTCATATATTCATTCTTAATTTATAATTGGCATATTAATGTCTTGAATTGTTTTGTATGCAAGAGTCATCCCATATAATCTAGATCTATCATGAAATTCATTTTTTTTTAAATGTGAATGACTAAACCTCGTTTTTCTCCGCTAATCATTAAGTGTCAACTTAGTACACATTTGTGTGATGAATCATTATGTCTCAATATTTAAATACTCTCATTTAAGCATTAACTCGTTATTTGATCACATCTTGGAATTATTCAAAATCCCAAAACATCTAATCACATTTCATAATCAATCACATTTACAACAAGCACTCTTATGAAACTTGGACTTGGAGCACTTAAAAGAATCAAGATTTAACATCATAATTAACATCTGGATCGTGTGGATGTTTGCCTAATATAATGTCAATTGATCATAAATTTGGTCCAATTTGTTGGATTCGTCAAAATATTTGTATGGAATACCAGTATTGGTCAAGCCACAAATGTCAAGTAGTCACATGCTTTGATGTCATGTTAGAGAAGCCAAAATTTGAATGCGGCAAAATAACTTTCCACTAGTGAAAATAAATAAGCACAATAGGATATATATCACATAAATGAAAACTACATGAGCATGTGTGAAGTGTGATTAAATTGAGTGTCTCAATAGGTGAGTATGTGTGTCTCAACCACATGAAGTGCTCAACAAAATGTAAAAGTTTTCTAAGTGGAGACTTAACTGGCATGAATAGGACATCTTCTAGGTAGTTTAAAAGCTAGATAGAAAGATAATGTCACTATTTACACCACCCACTCACCCCCCCCCCCCTCCCGCCAAGTGCAACTTAGAGATTAATTTATGCAAAGATGATGAGTCTCAACGACTAGGCCATGTGACTAATTACTTATGTACAAATTTATCATAACTAGAGTAAAGGACAAAAACCTAATGGGAAATTAAAAAACCCTTTCCAAAAGAGAAATGGTACAATAAAAAATTTACAAGTGAAGAAGATAGAAGAAAGACTCACGATGATCCCTCAAGAATGACTTCTAACACAAAGTACAATGCATGTTCTCCCCTCCATGGAAGAGAAAAGAGAAAAGGTCTATGTGACCCCACAAAAAGTGAGAAGAACGGATTTCCATGTGAAGAAACATTTCCTTCCAAAACTGAGATGGAAAGAGAAACCATGCAACATCCCCTCAAAAAATGTATGCAGTTTAGATATATGCTTAACACTAGATGTTAAGAGATGACACATGATCACTAAAAACCACACCACAAATATGTGCAAGATGACTTCTTATTCATGATAGGAATATGTAGGAAGTAAGATGAGTGCCTCTAAATTTTACACATGATTTGAAGACCGAGATGATTCAAACCATAACGATGTTTTCAACTAATGCTCAAAAATATCCAAGCCAATGTTGAAGTGTGACAAATACTAATAGGATGAATTAGATATTATATATAATTTTTCATTTGTTACGAGGATTGTGAACAATACTCAAATGGAAAATATTTAGTGTGAGAGACATAAATCCTTGAACAACAAAATTAAAATTAGAAATAAAATACGGTAGCCGCCCCCCCCCCCCCCCCCCAAACTTGATTTAATATTGAGATACCCAAAAAAAATGATAAGTGCTAAAATATAGGGGGCCCCAAAAAGATGTGCAAGACAAAATTACAAGTTTGTTAAGCTCAATGCCAAAAAAAATGTTTGTAGCATATATAGATTTTTTTATTTTTGATAAATGGATTATCCAAATCTTAAAATTGCATGCATAGATGTATTCCTTGCAAAAATTTGATATGTGCCAAAAAAAAGTTTGCCAAATTTTGGTAATTAAGGTGACAATCATGCCCCATCATAAATTTCTTACAAACTAGTGACTTTGGAGGCCAATAGTAGTTAAAAAATAGTACGCTTTTGAGAATTTGACCAATTTTTTGTCAATTATTTCAACATGAATATCCAACTCCCCATTTGTAAGTTGTAGAGAAAAAAAAATTCCCACCCTACAAACACTTGAAATGATCTACCAGTTTAATCATAATCATTAGTGGTTAACAATAAATGCTACCTATTAATTAAGAAAAGGTCAACCAAACTGTCAATGTCAAAATATTTACAGTATAAGTTTTTGTGTCAAATCGCAATTTCTCAATGTGAACACCAATAAGGTAGAGACCAAGTTGATGGTGTGAGAATGCATAAAGTTGTGATCTAAGTTAACACAAGCAAAAATATGACCGAACCAATGAGAAGTTAAATTCTCTACAAATGAATTCTAGGCATGAATGGAGGCCAAATTTGTTACCCAAATATTGGGGATTTGATCATTTCCTATTAGATGTGGCAACAGTTAGTGTTGTGATGGGCATGTGGAAGAAACCATATTTTGAATGGGCAGAGTCCTTATTTGGAAGACTATGTGCTAGTTAATAACAACTTTTATTTACAATAATCCATGTATTTAATATTAAAGAATACTAAGAACGAAGTCAAATGGAACTTTCATAGAAATACTAATTAAAACTTACAAATGAAATAAAGATTATAAAAACTTGTGACTTAATTCGCAAGTCAACCTCATTAATGTGACCTCTAGAGGTGCCAACTAAAACTTTTTGAGACTCAAACATCTTGAATCTACAAGATAATATGGGCTATATATATATTTGAGAATGCATGAAAATCAAAATAGGAGATTGTTAAGGAGGTGTTATAGTTGAATTGGAGGTCGCCTAGAAAATATGAGTTAAGACTCCTTGAAATGCATGTAGAGATGCATTGATAGGCAAATGGGTCTCCCATTATCTATCCTCCTTCAAAGGAATGGTGAAGGGCTTACCTTCTACATTTCCTAAAATAATGTCATTCCTACTAAATAATTCTCTAATGTGTTGATGTATGGGGGGTTTTGACAACAATCAGATTAGCCAAATTTAATTGTTAGCAGTGATGTTGGTTAATAGATTTTGTTCTCTTCAAAAATATGACAATATGACTCCCAACCCAAACAAGAGAACAAACTATTAATAACAGTTGGAGAAATTGCGATTGCTTTGCAACTTTCCTCTAATTTTAGAGGTACAGCTCCCCCTTATGATATAAATTTGGTTTTTTTGGGTATGCTTTTGACCAGAAAGCAGGAAAGGTGAGACTTTTAGCCAAAAAGTCATAAAGGAAAGGAAAAAGAAGAACCGAGCAGAAAGTAAATTGCAACTAATTACTAACAAATGTCACTGTTATTTCATATTCATTCAAAGATAAACATTACATATCAGTGAATAAAGGAGGAGAAACAAATGCCTTGCCAAATTAAAGTACAACATCTTGAATAGGAAAGCATCAACATAAGAAAGATGCAAATCTATCCATCGTAGCACAAAGTCTAGTCACATTAGATAAACTATTAAGAATCCCATTACTTAATATTAAAGCGTTAAGATTTGCCAAGCTCGTAATTTCAATAGAACAACATAAAGTCTGTATTTGGGGGAAAAAAAACCTCACTATCTTGTTTATTTTTTTACCTTTTTATAACTAATGGCCATTTACAGTTTCAAGGAAACAGTTCCTGCAAAAGAAATGGTCTTGAAAATGACCGTTTTTAAACATTATCCAAGGTGAAGCAAAAATTACCAAAAAATCCCATCATTAACACCAAAAACATATTTAAAAGAACTTATAATTTCATATCTCTTCATCAATTATGGAGTTCCTACCAGCACTTTGGTTGTCAATCATTTAAGCCTTCATCTCTTCTTCAATAAGCACCAAGAGGACTATAGAAAATTCATCTTCATCCTGTATGAGTTCCTGGGTGAGGTCGATTAGGTCAAAGAGGATGTCATCTTGCATAGGCTTAACATTAGGTTGTATCATTGAACCCTTTCCTCTAAGCACCATCTTATATGTTGTCTATAAAAGTAATCACTGGGATTTCTTCTAGCAACTATTTCTTCTTGCAAAAGTCATTCATGATTTTCGGCTTGCTTCGCAATTTTTCTTAATAAGGTGATGGTCTTTCTATATCCAACAAAATCAATTTTCTATTTCCATCGAAGGGATCATAGCCCTTGGATGATATTTCCTCGTTCATTTTCTGACCAATTTAGGTCAGGATCAATAACCGACAACCAATTATCATGAGGCAAAACCATTTTGACAGAGGAAGCTCATGATGGCATTCATTACTTGGTCAGTTTCAAAAGATGGTGTATTAAATTCCACCCGCAAAAGATGATAATCAGATGTTGTAACTCACGTTGCCACCTTTACATGCCTCCAATTGTTTAATCAACCATTAATGAGGGTGCTAGTGAATCTCCAATTGATTTGCTTCTTGGAAGTCACACGATGTATGGCAACAAGTTGAGTTGGTAACCTACAAAGAAAGATTTGAATCCTCGAATACCCCAACATCGACCTATGAGGGAGTATCAAGCATCAGGAAGAAAAAGGAAATGAGATTGACGCGGGCTCCAAATTATCACCTGATAGATATCAGTTTTTCCTTTGGTATCGCGACATCGGGTGAAATTGGAACGCGACAACCTCAAAACATAGTCCCGATACGTTAAAGTTTCACTGATAAGGCTTAACCAATAAGTAGAATCCGCTAGTTAAATAGAAGTGAGCATTTTAAGTTTTAAAATAAAATGGGTGCTAACAAGTGAATAGGTTTGAGTCAACAAGACTATGATAAACAAAGTGAAATGGTCAACTTGCAAGAGTTGTGTCTTTGTAAAAATAGAATATCCCTCAACTATTTTTTTTCTTTTACTATAAAAAATTTGTAGCATACTAATTTGTACGGGGTATTGTACCATATAATAAGGTACAATTGTAAAAAATTGCAAAAATTTAAATTTGCATATTTTTGTCAAACACAAGGTACCCTTTTATTTCTCAAGCCTTTTGAACTCAATGGTGATGTCCTTTTTGTTTCACAATGCTCCAATGATATGGCTAATTGTTAGAGTCACCTTGATGTGGGAAGGAATATGCAACCATGGATATAACACTAGCATTTGATAGGCCAAGAGGACAAACAATCTCACACCTCACAAAAATAAAATAAAATCAACACCTTCAACTAAATCTTCCTTTGATACCATGTTAGATTCACTAAAATCTCTGCACAAAATGCTAGTATTAGTCAAGCTACAAATGTCAAGCACATGCACACTCTAATATCATGTTGGAGAAGACAAGATCTTAATGCATTAAAATAAGCTTCCCCTAGTGAAACAAAATAAGCATAATAGAATATCTATCATGTAAATAAAGAGTGCTTAAGCATGTGTGAATTAAGTGTATCAATAGGTACGTACACGTGTCTCAACCACGTGAAGTGGGATAAAAAATTTTAAAAGCCCCTAATCAAATATTTAATTAGCATGAATAGGAATTCTCCCATGTAGGCTAAAAGTTGGCTAGATAGATAATGTCTCTATTTACACCAACATATTTAAGGGGATTGACCTAGTAAAACTTGGCCCTTGCAGTACAACAAATTTCTTGGGGGATTCTCTACACCACTAATTTGTAACCATCAAAAGAGAATGACAATTTCAATATGACCAGTCTATGACCATCAAAAGACAATAGTAATTTCAACCAATCAAATAGAAAAATTGAATAATGTCCTGGCTCAAGACCTCATCAGAGATCAAATCCATGTACCATGGTTCAACCAAAAGAAAAGTGCAAGTCTATATATAATTCTAGATTATAAGCATGGCAAGGATATCCATTTTAAAAACTAATCATTAAGTTTTACATTATATCAAATGTTTATCTTCATTAGAGTTCCAAAGCTATGTACACATCCATTTGCATTTAGTTGCCAAATTTAGCACTCATTTACATGTTTTTATTGTTCCTAGCTATCATTTTCTTTAACCTAGGTTAATTGTGGCTAAGTTGCTAGTATTTGATGTTTTCTTTCTCACTTAGGGAAGAAGACTAGGAAAAAAGCTTAAGCAATAACCACTTGTTGGGGAGTCAAGAGGGTGCTCCATAACGATGTCAAAAAAATTCACATAGAAGGTGATTCCAAAATTTTCATTACCCTAATTAAAGGTTGCATGGTTCCATCTTAGAGACTAGTGGATCATATAATAGAAGTGAGAAAAAGATATAAAAAGTTTTAAGGATTTCACTATAAACCACACAAACAGGGAAGCAAACAAGTTTGCAAATGCAATTGCAAATATTGGAATTTTGGTGTCTAAGTGGAGCTCTTGCACATATAATTTATTTCTTTTGTGCTACTCTCAATACTTTCTTTCAAACTAGGATTTTGCAAGATCTCGAGGTCCATAAAATTCTTTCCAAAACTAGTGCTTTTTTCCAACAATTTTGAATTGGGAACTTAAGCTCTTTCTTAGTGGTTTTGAGACAATTTAAGTGGCTTTATATACATGTTAAAAATTTCTAACACTCTGGTTTTGCAGGTTAAATAAGTTCTTAAATAAAAAACCAGGGTTCTCTAGGGTTTCTTTATAACTTTCCTTGATAGGGTTGACTTTGCAACTATATCGTGATTTTTTTATATTCTTGATAAATCATTTATCATCTTAATTCTCAATTTGGTCTTCTAACTTTATTTTTCCAGAAATCAAGTTTTGATATGGATTTTCAAGCTTTCTCTAAACTAGGGGTTTAAGGTGTTTTGATACCAACTTGATATTTAGATTGTCTTGTAGCCTCTTGGGTGTGTTTGGTGACTTTTTTTTTATAGGATTGGACTCATCGTACCTCTTTTAAATCTCTCTTGAGATAAATTATACTTTTTGGGCTTGAAAACTATATTTTAATGTTAGGAAAATGGTATTTCACCTTGCATTTACATAAGGTTACCGATGCAATGAAATCGAGAAGTAGTGGAAAACCAATATGAGTTCATCTAAATAAAATGCTCAACCACAAACATAATGAACTCAAAACATATCAAGAAATATTAGTAAAGAAGAAGCTAATTAGGAAATAATCAAAACAAAATGAACTTCCTCATGATGTTCCCTATGCCATGGCTCTTCCTTGTCCTCCTCCTCTCCAAGATCATGCTGCTATCTGATGTATGCCCTCAATTTGAGCACTTAGCACAAAAGGGATGTCAAATGAAGGATGGGAGATGGCTGATTGTATCAAGTGTTGAATGAGGATGCAAATGAAGTATTAGAGGCTGAATAGCAATTCCAACTAGTGGAAGAACTAGAGCATAATACAAAGGGCTTCCTACAAAACACTTAAATTCTAAGTAACAATGATAATGCATGGATAACTCCTATGTGTGTGTATATCCTCAATAATGAAGGAATGAGCTCTATTTATAAAGGAAATGGGCAAATGAAGGGTTGAGATTGAGTTTATTGAGGAAGGGTTAGGATTGCCTGAGGAAGTGGTAATCCTCAATCCACGTGCTCCCCTTCAAGCCAATCACATTTTGACAAGTGTCAACAAGGGAAGGCTTGAGAGGAGAGGGAAAAAGAATTTATTGCTTGAGAAGACATGAGGGTTACCCTACGTGGTTTGGTTAGGGTTAGGTTAGTGGATAAAGCTTTTATCCAAAGGTTAAACTCTTGTGCAAGGGTTAAAGGATAGCCATGGTCAAAGCAATGAATTCTTGAAGAGACCCATGAGTTAAAAGGACGGTTAAATTAGAGAGAAGGTCTCTAACCAAGGGTTGAGTTTGAGTTAACCATTAATGGTTATTGAAGACTTTAGAGATTAACTTGTTGAAGACATGAAGCCTTTAATGGTTTATGAAGACTTTGGAGGATTTTGAGAAGTGACCCTTTTCTTAAGGAATGTGCAAATGTTTAAGGAGTAATTAGGCAAATAGGAAGTGATTAGAAGAATCTAGAAGGGGCTTAGGCATGCAAGTGAATTTTGTAGGAGAATGCAAGTGGGAAGATTTTTAGGATTTAATTAAAATAAAATTGATTTATTTCAATTACTAGTTGCAACTTGCATTTAGGTAGATATTTAAATAAATATTAATTTATTTAAATGTGAAGAGGGTATTTAATTAAATGTGAAAAGGAGATTTAATCAAATAAATATGATTTATTTAATTAAAAGTCAGAATATGGTTTAAATGAATTAAATCAAACAGATTGCATAATTTATTTAATTAATAGGAGAAGAGGGTTAGGGTGAATTAATTAAATATTAATTTAATTAATTGTTGATCGATGGTTAAATAATCAAATAAATTCTAACTATTCATTTAATTAAGTGGACATATTTGGGTGTCTACGATTGCTATTTATAGAAAGCTTACATTTGAGCACAAATTGATCCAAAATTTTCCCCAAAGCTACAAATTGGGTAAGTAAGCATGTTAGTAATTTTTTATTGCATGATCATGTCTATATATGAAGATATTAAAGTTTTTGTTTTTAAATATTTCAAAGTCAATTTGAAAGGCCTTATAGGAAGTTTGGGCTTCAAAGTGGTCATGATCAGTGTAGAAAATTATAGCTTGATAGAGCACTTCATGACCTTTCTAATGCTTCAAACATTTCGTCAATCGGACTCTTGGATCAAAAGTTATGGTCAAGCTAGAAGTTTGGTCTTTTGAAATGGGAAATATAAAAACATGTTGGACACATAAATGTGTTGTTAAAGGGAGTTACATGTGTAGGTGTGTTTTTTGATACATCACAGGGCATCTTGGATTGGAGATAATTTGGGTGCATCTTTTTTGGGTGGTTTTCACTCATGGTTTTGTAATATTGTTTGATGATTTCATGTATTGTATCTCCTATATATTAGGTGTGTGAGGTGGAGGTTGTTTGTAAGTCTTATAGGTATTGAGTAACCTTTGGATCTTTGGTTGGTGATGCTCCTATGTGAAGCTTACTCTGTAGGTATATTGTATTTTGTTATTGATTTTTGAATAATATACTAGGTAGCTTTTGGAATGTGGAGTTTTTCTCTCAAAAGGGTTTTCCCTATGTAAATCAGTGTTATGGTCTGGATGTTATTCATGTTGTTTCTATGTGCAAAATATAGTGTTTCTAAGCTATTAATAAGCAAATAAACACACATACACAATGAAACATTCTATTAGGGAAATTAAATGAAATAAACAATTAAAATAAGAACTCCCCAATGTCATCTCATCGCTGCCTATTCCGAAGGATCTCACATTTTTCGTGATAGTGGCTCTTAGCTGCATATGCAAGATGACTACCTAAGAAATGGGATTTGATGCAAATGCAATGATATGTTGAAATATGAAGTACGAGAGTCCTACACTAATATGATAACTAAACTAATGATGCAACATGAGCTATGATAACAATGCAAAGATATGATACTAATTCTATGAAATGATGTTATACTAATGCAAAAGATGCTAAAATGTTGAATGTTAAGATTGTCAAATGAATGCTAAAAGTGATAAGGGATCCTCTCATAGCCAAGAGAGAGGACATTTATAATATTTCTAAGACCAGAGGTGACATGGCAAGAATCGATGATGCAGATTCAGTTTGGAGAAATCAACAGTCAAGATTGAAGAAGTTAGAAAGAGGTTGAGAAGAGGGACACTTGTCATCCCCCGGGGGACAAGTGGCAAGGAATCTCCAACCATATGCCAAAAAAGGGGGCAAGCGGAATGGAAATGAGAGACAAGTGGCACATGTGCCATGTGTCTCCAAGAGAGGACAAACACTCGAGAAAATGGTTAGGATAAGGAGGTTGGAGAAAATAGGGTTTGTTAAACCCTTAGTTGGATTGGGTGGGTGAGGTTAGCATGTGGTTAGGATTAGGAGCCATGTGCTCAAATTCAAATTTTAAATTCAAATTTAATGAAAGGGGATAATTGATGGGTTGGTGCTTGGGATAGACTAGCCTAGTCTATGCTCTTGGATCCTTTCCTTGGATCACCTGGTGTTCTCCACACACCCTAGGGTCTCTAGGACTTCCTTTTCTTGAGGAGTCCCCTGACCTTGCCCAATCCACCCACCAATGAGTTGCAATGTTTCTGCTAAGGTCTCACCTACTCATGAGGCTCAAAACCCCTTACTATGGCTAATAAGGGCTAAGGCTTGTTCCACACCTTCCAAGGTCTTAGCAAGGTTATAACAGGTTTATTTCATGGTCCTTCCACCCATTCATGTTCCCCCAAGAATTTTCTACCTTCATCCTTTCTACCGATTTCACTGTTTTGTGTTTTTGCTTACAAAACAGGGCTACAAGGATTAGGACCAATTAGGCCTCCTACTCGGTCCTTTAGGGCTTTCTCTCACAAATGGTGCATACACAACCCAAACTCCCAAAATATACTACCATTAAATTGGCAAGGGTTCAAGAATTTTCTAGGTTTTGGGCCTCCAAGTGGTCGTACAGTGCCTAGGGCGAATTTTGGGGTTTTTAAGGGTTTTGTGAGGGTTTTTCTAGTCTGCCTAGGTCACAGTGAAGGTTTTGTGTTTTAGCCACCTTGTTTGGATTTGTGGTGACTTATCCTTCACACCAATGATGCTTCAAACACTCCTCTACACCTCCTCCAAAGGGTGTACTTTCCTCTATCCAACCTTGCTCTCCAAGACCTCTGCAACTTAACCTCTCCTAGTCGGGCACTGTTCAATCTCGCCTAGGATTGGGTCTCTTGATGGCCTCCCTGCATTTTCAAGGGCCCTACTTGCTTTGTAGTATGGTACAAGGTCTGCACTCTCATTCCCCATGGTTTCATGGTGGTTCCACAAAGAGGAATGGAGTTATGCAGCCATTTACACAATCCTGTCCAAAACTGGATAGTAAGAAGACAATTTACAAACTATTTACAAACACACTCAATCTGCAAATAAACACCTAAAATAATTGCTTGAAATGAAATTATTTACACCATGAAAGACATTCCACACAGTTTTGGACGTATCTCAATCCATTAACTTTCTTGGTTGCTTCATTCAAACTGACTGGTAACAGTTTTACAGTCTCAGTCTGGTCTTTTTGCTAGGGTTGTACAATGTCTGACATCCAACCCATTAATTTAGGGTTTGAAAATACTTATACTACCCATACCTCAATCGATGTGCCAAAATTAGGGCTCTCCACGCACAACAAGGGTCTATGATCATTTTGGGTGGAAAAGTTGCTTAACAACTTTTAAAAGTTGTCATGCAACTTTTGCATCTTTTGAGCAACTTTGCCATTGTTGCTTTTCATGACTCCTAATCCTATTTTGGGATATCCTAAGGACATCAACATTCCAATAAGGCCTAACACACATTCCAGGCACACTCAACCTCTCCTGCACAAGAAATCACAACAAAAACACTAAGGACCTAAAACTAGGACCTAGTCTAGCACACATGAGCTCATGGCTCTTATTCATGTACAATGGCTTCTAAAGAAGCATAAAACCAACAAAACAAGAAGGAGAAAGAGTTTGGAAGGGTGCTCCTACACCATACTCCCCCTCTGCACACAACTAAGAAATAGAAGAAGAGATGAGAGCCGAGTCTATTCCAAGTGTCTTGAACCTGCTCTCCACCCATGTAGCTTCAGCTACTGGTTGATCTTCCCATTTTACTGAGTGCTCCATGTAGACCTGGTGTCTAGTAGACTTCTTCACCCTTGATTCCAAGATCTCCTCTACTTTAGGCTTCTTCACTTATGGTAAGACATTAACATCAAGGTCCTGCAGTACCTTGGCTTAGTTCTCAGTTTGCCCTGCTATCTCACCCTTGTACATGATCAGGTCAGCTACATTAAAGACTGGTGATATAGATAAATCTAGAGGTAAATCAACCTTATAGGTGTTCTCACCATATTTTGCCAGAATTTGACAAGGTCCTACTCTCTTCATCTATAGTTTGGTAGGCTTACCACTTTGCATCCTGGCTTTGCTCAAATGTACCATCACATAGTCACCCACCTTGAACTGAACTTCTCTCCTTCTCACATCCACTTTGGCCTTTAGTTTTTTAGTGGATTCAAGGATGGCCTTCTTAATTTTCTCTTGAACTTCCTTGATGGTTTGAGTGAAGTCCTTTGCTTGCCCGCTCTTCATCTCCAAAGTACCAAGGTCTCTTAACTCACATACTCCCCTTAAGAAGGCCAATGGTCATATTCACGCTATCATTATATGCATACTCTGCTTGAGGAATGATTAGGTCCCATGTCTGACCATATTCCTTAGTTAGACACCTCAACAAATTGCCTAACACCCTGTTGATGACTTCAGTTTGACCATCTGTTTGTGGATGGTAAGCTAAGCTAAATGACAAGTTAGTTCCTAGTCTCTTCCATAATGTTTGCCAAAAATGACCCATGAACTTGTTGTCCCTATCTGAAACAATGCTTAAAGGGAGTCCATGAATCCTAACAATCTCTTTGAAGAAGAGATGTGCAACATAGCTAGCATCATGTGTAGTCTTACATGGTATGAAATGACTCATCTTGGAAAATTTATCTACTACTACATAGATGTTGTCCATACTTGTTTTAGTCTTGGGAAGTCCTACTACAAAGTCCATGCTTATACATTCCCAAGGTTTGTTAGGGACCGGTAATGGTTGATAAAGACCAGCATTGCTTGATCCTCCTTTTGCTCTTTGACACACTCCACATTGCTCTACATACCTCTTTACATCTCTTGGCAACTTTGGCCAATAGTAGTACCTCTATACTAAATCCAAGGTTTTGTTGACTCCAAAGTGTCCACTTAAACTGCCATTATGTTTTTCTTGGATGAGGTTCTCCCTCATGGATCCTCTAGGTACACACAACTGGTTACCCTTGAACAAGAGACCATTTTGGAGAGTGTAATCTGCATACTCACCATGGAAATGGTTCTCAAACTCTTTGCAAACCTTGTAAGTTGATGAGAAGTCTTCATCTCCTTCATAGAGGTCTTTGAAACCTTCTATGCCTATGCTCTGCAACTGTAGTTCTTGAACTATCAACAACTTCCTGCTTAATGCATCTGCCACCTTATTAAGTTGCCCCTTCTTATGCTTGATGGTGAAGGTGAAGGATTGGAGGTATTCCATCCATTTCAGATGTCTATTGCTGAGCTTCTCTTGAGTGTTAATGTAACTCAATGCCTGGTTGTCTGTGAACACTACAAATTCCTTTGGGAGTAGGTAATGCCTCCATTTCTTTAGAGACTGCACTAATGCATACAATTCTAGGTCATAGGCTGAGTACTTCTTCTTTGCTTCATTAAGCTTCTCACTGAAAAATGCCAGAGGTCTTCCCTCTTGACTCAACACACCACCTACTGCAATTCCACTTGCATCACACTCCAAAGTGAATAGCTTATCAAACGTAGGTAGGAGAAGGATAGGTTTTGTGGCTACTTCCTGTTTCAACAATTGAAATGATTTGTCAGCCTGCTCAGTCCATTTAAACTTAGTTTTAAGGCCTCCTTTGATGGTGTCAAGGACTGGTGCACATATGCCACTGAATTTCCTCACAAACTTCCTATAGAATTGAGCTAATCCATGGAAACTTCTAACCTCAGTCCCTATTTTAGGTGCAGGCCAATTCAAGATTGCCTCCACTTTGCTTGGATCCATCTTCAGGGTTCCTTTAGACACCACAAATCCTAAGTAGACCAACTCTTGCTTCATGAAGTCACACTTCTCTAGGTTGATGGATAGCTTCTCCTCATGCAACCTCTCTAAGACTAACCTCAAATGCTCAAGGCGCTCCTCTTTGGTTCTGCTATAGATGAGAATGTCATCTAGGTACACCACCACAAATCTACCTGTGAAATCCTTCAACACTTCATTCATCAACCTCATGAAGGTGCTCCGAGCATTGGTGAGTCCAAATGGCATCAAAAGCCATTCATACAATCCTTCTGTGGTTTTAAAAGCAGTCTTCCACTCATCACCCTCCTTAATTCTTATTTGGTGGTAACCACTTTTAAGGTGTAGCTTGGTGAAATACATAGCCCCTCCTAAATAGTCCATTAGATCCTCTATTCTAGGAATAGGAAACCTATACCTTATGGTAATCCTATTGATTGCTCTTGAGTCAGTGCAAAGTCTCCACTTACCTCCTTTTTTGGATGCTAGCACTACTAGGACTGCACATGGGCTAATGCTCTTCTTAATCAGTCCTTGTTCCAATAACTCCTGCACTTGCCTTGCTACCTCCTTATTCTGATAAGGTATGAGCTTATATGCAGCCTTGTTAGGTAAGGATGCACCAGGAACAAAGTCTATTTGATGACTTATAGACCTTCTTGGTGGGAGTGTTGCAGGTGTTCCATCACTCACTATGTCCTTATACTCTTGCAACATGTGCTTCACCTCCTTGGGTATCTCTGCCTCCAACTTATCTTCTTCCTCCTTTGGCTTCACAAAGATGGCACACTTTACTATCTCCTCCCCATGTAGCAAGTTTAAAAACTCTTTACTAGGTGTTCTTGAAGTTCCCTCTTCATTCTCTGTCAAAGACTGAATCTTGAAGGTCTTGCCATCCTTCTTAAAGGAAATGGAGTTCTCCTCTCCATCATAGATCACCTTCCTATCAAATTGCCAGGGTCTTCCTAGCAATAAGTGACATGCATCCATAGGTAACACATCACAAAGGATCTTATCCTTGTATCCTCCAATAGAAAACTCTACCCAAGTCTGCTCATTGACTAGTACACTTTGCTCATGATTCAACCATGTCACCTTGTATGGGTTAGTGTGGGGTATCCTTGTGAGTTTCAACTTCTTGACTGCCTCTTCTGATATGATATTGTCAGTTGAGCCTGAATCAACTATCACCTTACAAACTTTACCAAGAATCTTGCACCTCACCCTAAACAACGCTCTCCTATACTTAGGTTCATTCTTATCTGGCTGTCTTATCAAGACCCTATTAAACATCAGATTTTCTCCAATCTTTGATTCAATATGGCCCACCTCAGGTGTCTTGCTGCTTGAAGAGTCTTCACGTGCATATGCAACCCTCTTTCCATTGTTTGATGATGTAGGCTTGTCAAGGCATCTATCTGTCGGGTGTCCCAATTGTCCACAATTGTAACACTTCATTGTTGCAAAATAGGAGTTACCTCTACCGGTACCTCTACCCCTACTTGGACCACCTTGTGCACCTCTCCCTCTAGAATGTCCTCCTCTGAGATTGGCTTCACTGCCATGCTCAGTCAACTTGGTTTCTCCTTGGTTCCTTTGCTCATTTGTCTTGCTTTGGTAACCACCTCGGTGATTCACTTGATCTCTACCTCTGCATCTACCCCGGTTATTGGAGTCTCCTTTCCTTTTGTTCCTCTCTTCTACCTTGGCAGCAAGTTGATGACATTTTTGAACAGTAGTAGGAGTCCATAGGCTTATCTCCTCTTGAATGTTCCACTTTAGGCCGCTTAGGTACCTAGCCACCTTAATGGATTCATCTTCTTGGACTTTGGATCTAAGGCATAGCTTTTGAAACTCCTCTGTGTAGGAGGTCACATCAAGATCCTTCTACTTCAATCCTTGTCTCTTTTTATGAAATTGGACTTCATAATCCTTTAGTAAGTAGTTCTCCTTAATCTTACTCACCATAGCTTTCCAATTTGCAATAGGTAGCTTTCCCATACTAACTCTTTCTTCTTGCAAGTACTTCCACCATGTCAAAGTTACTCCCCTTAATCTTGATTGGGCAACTTTAACCTTTTGAGCCTCTGTCACTCCCTCACACTCAAAGTGGTTTTCCATGCCCTCAATCCATTCCATAACAGTGTCTATGTCCATTCTTCCACTGAAATATGGCAATCCTTCAAAGGCTTTGGTGTTCAAGGCCTTAATAGCCTTCACAAAAGGTTCTTCATTGAACAAGGGATCCGGTTCAGGGATAATGTCATCTATGTCTATAGTCTTCTTGCCTTCACCCTTGGTGTCTTCATCCCAAGGTCCTTGTGTCATTTGATCCACCACTTCCTGCAGTTTATCCCTTATCTCGCTCATAGCTTCTTCAAGGAGTCTATTCTTCTCCTTCTGTTCTTCCACCTCTCTAGCCAGCTCTGCATTAGTGACCATTTTTCTCTCCCCTACTGATTCACCAATATATAGAGACATACACAGTCCAACAAGTCTTTTACTTGCTCTGATACCAATCTAATGGGTTGGTGCTTGGGATAGACTAGCCTAGTCTATGCTCTTGGATCCTTTCCTTGGATCACCTGGTGTTCTCCACACACCCTAGGGTCTCTAGGACTTCCTTTTCTTGAGGAGTCCCCTGACCTTTCCCAATCCACCCACCAATGAGTTGCAATGTTTCTGCTAAGGTCTTAGCAAAGTTATAACAGGTCTATTTCATGGTCCTTCCACCCATTCATGTGCCCCCAAGAAGTTGCTACCTTCATCCTTTCTACCGATTTCACTGTTTTGTGTTTTTGCTTACAAAACAGGGCTACAAGGATTAGGACCAATTACGCCTCCTACCCGATCCTTTAGGGATTTCTCTCACAAACGGTGCATACACAACTCCCAAAATAGACTACCATTCAATTGGCAAGGGCTCAAGGATTTTCTAGGTTTTGGGCCTCCAAGTGGTCGTACAGTGCCTAGGGTGAATTTTGGGGTTTTTAAGGGTTTTGTGAGGGTTTTTCTGGTCTGCCCGAGTCACAATGAAGGTTTTGTGTTTTAGCTACCTTGTTTGGATTGGTGGTGACTTCTCCTTCACACCAATCATGCTTCAAACACTCCTCTACACCTCCTCTAAAGGGTGTACTTTCCTCTATCCAACCTTGCTCTCCAAGACCTCTGCAACTTAACCTCTCCTAGTCGGGCACTGTTCAGTCTCGCCTAGGATTGGGTCTCTTGATGGCCTCCCTACATTTTAAAGGGCTTTGCTTTCTTTTCAATATGGTACAAGGTCTTCACTCTCATTCCCCATGGTTTCATGGTGGTTCCACAACGGGGAATGGAGTTATGCAGCCATTTACACAATCCTATCCAAAACTGGACAATAAGAAGACAATTTACAAACTATTTACAAACACACTCAATCTGCAAATAAACACCTAAAATAATTGCTTGAAATGAAATTATTTACACCATGAAAGACATTCCACACAGTTTTGGACGTATCTCAATCCATTAACTTTCTTGGTTGCTTCATTCAAACTGACTGGTAACAGTTTTACAGTCTTAGTCTGGTCTTTTTGCTAGGGCCGTACAATGGCTGACATCCAACCCATTAATTTAAGGTTTGAAAATAATTATACTACCCATACCTCGATCAGTGTGCCAAAATTAGGGCTCTCCATGCACAACAAGGGTCTATGACCATTTTGGGTGGAAAAGTTGCTTGACAACTTTTAAAAGTTGTCATGCAACTTTTGCATCTTTTGAGCAACTTTACCATTGTTGCTTTTCATGACTCCTAAGCCTATTTTGGGCTATCCTAAGGACATCAACATGCCAATAAGGCCTAACACACATTCCAGGCACACTCAACCTCTCCTACATGAGAAATCACAACAAAAACACTAAGGACCTAAAACTAGGACCTAGTCTAGCACACATGAGCTCATGGCTCTTATTCATGTACAATGGCTTCTAAAGAAGCATAACACCAACAAAACAAGAAGGAGAAAGAGTCTGGAAGGGTGCTCCTGCACCAATAATTAAATACACAAACTAATTACTTTGCATATTTAATTGAGAAAATAGAGGAAAACATATTAAAATGGGAAGAATAAGAATAATGAACTATATAAACAAATTATTGAATTTATTTATACAGTAGAAGAATAAAAGACATATTAATTAATATTTTTGTATTTAATTAATTTTTCTCCAGATGGATTTTTAGTGTATACAGTTTTTATTTATTTTATGTAACTATTGTAAAGATCTAAACGTTTCCATAACCCTCCTCTCAAGATTAATGTAGGAAGTTGTTCTTCTACCTTAAATTCCTTTCAATTTAAAGGTAAAATAGTCATTTTACCTAGTTTTTTTGTGAACTTGTGCCTATGTTCTATTTTTTGGCACTTGTGTAACATATAATGGCATCTCTATTTCAATAAATAAGACCTCTATTTTAATTATTTGTGCCTCTGCCTCAATAAGTGGTGCTTTTGTTTTTGTGTACTATTTAGAGTCTTTTTTTGCACTTTTATGCTTGTAATATGTAGAACTACACCTTTGTTTCACAAATTTGCACATGTTCTCTAAAAAAATGCTTCTCTATAGCATATAACTGTGCCTCTACATCAAAAGTTGCACATATGTTCAAAATTACATGTTTCTAGGGTTTTAGTTAGGGTTTTTGGCTAAATTATTTGATTGGTTGACTAATGAAATGATGCCATTGTCTAAACTTGTCAAAGATCTAATTATGCAAACTATTAATGGTTTGACATAGATTTCATTGGTCCAAGACTTATTTTCTCACTAATCTAGAAACTAAAGTTAGCTTAGTGGGTTAATGAATTCGCTTATCATGCTTGGAAGTTTATATAGACGTATTCTCTCTCTTTGTGCGTTGTGGAACCTTGAATGAAAAAATTTCACATTCTTCATTTGTTTGGATTATCTTTGTGTTATCTAATGCTTACTAGTTTGTGTGTATGTTCTCACATTCTGCTTCATGCAATATTGGTGATAAAAAGAGCCTAGTATAGTATTTCCCTATTAGGAGGCTCGTTTGGAGATTTCATCACCTCAAGGTCAACCTCAACCATGTTTTCTAGTAGGGCATATAAAGGGGAGAGAGTGAAAGTTATACCTTAAAGTATGGCTAGCATCATTCAAAGTCAAGCCACAAGACCCTCAGTCCATTGAGATTTGCTTGGTGATGAGAGCTAAGGAACATCCTCTAATTTCAAGTTGTTACAAATGGGTTCATTGTTCACATATACTTAAATTGGCACTTAGGATGAGCTGGGGGATACAAGATATAGAACTAAGATAATACAAGATAGATAGACCTTCTAAACAGTTATGGCATCTCTCTATGACCAGGACGGATGCGCGAAACTAAAACTCTAGCGCGACACGCTATCATCCTGTATGGACAAAAACAGAGAACCGTATAGAGAAGGGACTAACAGTCGTATAGATAAATGAAAGAAGTACGATAATATAAAAATATAGACAACTACGAAATAAAGTGAAATAAGAGAAAATGAAAGAAACTAGACAAATAATAGGTCCACGCTATGAAGCCTCCAACTACGCAAATATTCTCTATGGAAACCTACACACAAGACAAAGAGGAAAAATGTTCAGGGCTGCTTGGGGACTTTCCTCAGTCAAATCCCTCTTTTGGTGTTTCCACATCTACAAACAGTCAGATAGATTGATAGAATAAAAGATAAATGCAAGATAAGATAAATGATAAATGATAAATGATAGAAGAGGGATGTGATAAATCCCAAGATGCCCAAAGGCAAGATAAAAAGATAGATATTACCAAAGAGGCTTGAAAAAACCAAAAGAGTTGCAAAAGAATATTGTGAGAGCTTGAGAGTGTTGTAGCAAAAGAGAGACTATTGTAGCAAGTGAGAGAGAGCTGAAGAAAGTTGTGAGAGCCCAAAGAATAAGAGAGATTGTGTCCAAAATTTAGAGAGCCTAAAAGAAGAGAAAAGATGGATTTAAAAGAGAGAAGAGGAGGGAAAAGAGGGTTAGAGATTTGTTTGAAAGATTTGGAATCGTTCCCACCAACATACGCAGGTGACAAGTGGAAAGGTGCGCTCAGAACCGTCATTCGAATGTTAAGATATTGCGGGATGAATGTGCAATGCGTGGACACATGTGCGACGTGCTAGTGTCCAAATGAATCATAATAAAAAATGACAAGTGACAAGAGAAAGACGCAGTTAAACAGGAAACAAAAGATAAAGGATAGGTGTCGAAAGGTGTCTTGAGCGTCCCGAGAGGGAAAAGGTTGATGCAAGGGCTGAAGTGAGCTTACTCAGGCTAGGGGAATGGACACCAAAGTGGTTATAAAAGATGCAGGTCGAATTACAAAGGGGTATGCAATTTAAGACACTACATTTTGTCCCCACTTTAGCGGGCTTATGAATGAACATGAATATGCACGGTAAAGGAAATATACTGAACAAGAAATAACATCATGATACCAAAAGGATATTATAGAGGAAGCAGATAAATCTCTAATCTAAGGAAGCATGCCCCCAATCTAAAGACCTACAAAATAGATGCATTATATAGAAAGACTTGCACGAGAGAACATGGTTAGAGAATACAAGAATCCCAAGATAACAGGGTTAGAACATGAAAGCACAAAACAAATAAACTACGATCTTGAGTCAACAAGGAAAAGAGACCTCAATGTAAAAGGTTATCTTAGTACCATGTGTCATCACCAAAATAACAAGAAACAACAGATAGAGGAATTCTAAAACAAAGAGAAGAAAGCAAGGATTGATCACTTCAAGGAAGAATGCGCCCAAAAGTCAAATAAGCAATTAATATCGAAGAGATATTACATGATCCAGACACTAGCTTGATGCATCACTAGAGGTCATTTAGACATGATTACTAGCAAGTTGTGTTATGCAAAATTATCAAAGATAAGTAGCATCAACCTTGCTCAAAAGGAAGGCCACTACCAAAAGATAAGATAAAGAAGATAGTCACGATAGATAGGCAGATTTTCATTGATAATATGAGTTTGCCCCTAGAAAGATGAAGCTAAGATTTGGAATACATTTACTCAATACATCACAATCTCACTAGCTGTAGACTAACATGCCATATGATAAAATAAAAGATAGATAAGACAACATAACAAAAACAAGCCTCACTTTGGAGGAAAGCCCCTTGTTATGAAAAGATACAAGATAAGTGATCGTTGTTTGTATGAGATACACCGGTATGGATAGCAAAGTGCATTATGCTAGATATCCATATGATAGGGTGATGAGATATACCGGTATGGATAATCATATGATAGGGGCGATCAAAGATAGATTTGGTAAGTAGTAGATAGTCACCATGACAGGTGAGAGATAGAGACATGATAAGAATGCAAAGTACGTTTAAATATGATGAGGATACACCTCAATGTCACTTCCTATGCAAAGAAGAACAAGGAGGCATATCAATACATGAAAGATCGATGACACCTGATTGATGAAGTTGTTGAATCTTGTCATTCAAGGCCTTACGTTCACTAGTGAAACGGCCAAGCACTTGATGGTACACACAAAAGAATGATTCTTAGGAGACTTCCTATGTGTAGGAGGAGGAAGAGCAATCAAGAGAGCTTTAAGAAGTCGCAACAAGACACATTCTTTCTTAGATAAAGGATGAGGAGCATGAAGTATCCCTTTCTCTTGAGGAGAAGAGTTTGACTGCTCATAAGAAGAAGAAGACATAGGAACATTAGAGAATGAAGGGGATGAAGACAAAGGAGAAGCTTTGTAACCTAAACCCACTGTAAAAGAGTGTAATTTAGATTCCAAAGTGACCTTAACTCCTTGACCCATGCCCCCAATACCATCTCCTTTGTATCCATACTTAGAAGCAATATTGAATCATGGACTATAATGTGATTGCAACTCCTCCAAAGGGGGAGGATCACCTTCAATGGTGTTCACATGATCTTGCGATACAAAAGAATAATCATCTTTGATAACGAGTATGAATGATATTTTTGGAATGTTAAGGTGGATAGGGTTGACTTTATATTCTCCAATGAAGGATCTTGTAAATTATAAGGAACCGCAATTCTCACCGAGAAATGCATTTGATTGAGAAGGAGTAGACTTAAGACTTTCTATTTTAAGAGGATCTTCCTTAGGGACAACCTTCTCATGGGTTTCCTCTTTAGGAGGGTCCATGGGGATAGTTGTCGACATATTAGAAGATAAAGATGGAATATAATTTTGAAAGGTAGGTGTAACCAAGGCATGACCAACTGTTGCAATTTGGCATAAGTGCATAGCTTCAAGATTAGCCTTTGATTGTAACTACTTGATTGTTAGCAACAAACTTAAGAGATCCATGAAGGGTGGAACTAACCACTCCTAAAGCATGAATCCAAGGTCTACCCAAGAGAAGATTATACGATAAAGGTCCCGACAGAACATGCACTAGGGTTGTAATAGTAACCGGTCCAACCTTTATAGGAAAAATAACAATGCCCAAAGTAGTTTTACCAGTATTATCAAAACCATGGATGAACATGAAAGATGTAGCAAGAGACTTAGGATCCACCTTGATTTTGGGCAATAGGTCTAGACTACAAACATTGGGTGTTCAACCGGTATCAATGAGAGTTTGTCTAATGCCGACACCATTAACATAAATGATTATCATTAATGGGTCAACCAAGTTCCTCACTTCCGGAGGTGGAAGTTCATGGGGATAGAACATAATATTAGACGAATCTACATGAATATGATCCATAAACGCATTTACATCTGAAGGCCTAGCAAAAGAAGACAATGAGATCTTCTAAAGAGATTCCTCTATCATACCTTGATAAATTGGAGCAGTCTGAAGAAAATCCCAAAGTGAGATCTTAGCGGGATTAAGACGAAGTTGCTCAATAAGATCATAATCACTAGGTTGCTTAACCGAAGGCTTAGGTGCTTGAGGAAGTCTGGTTGAGAAGGTGGTAAAGAAGGTTGTGGATGATCAAGATGTTGCTTATTTCTTCAAGTATTATAAGTATGGGCTACCATTCTATAAGAAGGATCCTTAGACTGTGCATATCTTCTAAAAAGATTTGGTGAGTCATTTTCAAAAGGAACACCCTGAATAGATTTACCTTCTTTGGAGAAGGACTAGTTGTAGTCACATGAATGATTGGTCTCTTAGGCCTTTTAGGGGTAGTAGAGACATAAATGATATTCATAGACTCATTATGATATGTGAAAGATTTAGATGACATGATTTTCTCAACATCGACAATTGGAAAATTAGATATGAGTCGAGACTCATCATTCACTAATGCATCATCTCTAGAAGAGAGTGCACTAGAATGAAGAGATGGTAGAATAACATTAAGAAAGGTGTCAATGATTTCATCCTCTTGTAATAAAATATCCTCTGAAACAAAAGATATATTATGAGAGGGATCAAAGGCATAGAGTGACATAGGCAAAGCTAAGTCAGTATCACAAGCATGAAAAGGAAAATCATTAGCACTTTGAATAAAGTTAGAAACTAAGTTTATAAAAGAAGATAACATATGCATTTTGAAATTAATAAAATTAAACTTAAGAAAGAATGCATAAATTTATCGGTCGAAGGCCGACAAACCATTAAATGGGGTTCGGGAAAGATTTTGAATTTTTGGAAGAAAGGGAAAGATTTAGAATTGAATGATGAAAGGAATGATAAAGAATGCTCTAAAAATATTACAAAAGAAGTGTTCATGTCAGGTTCACCAAAATGTATAAGTGGGAATTTGTTACCTCTAAGATGATGAATCTTAAAGAACAAACTATATGTCGCTACCTCACTTAAACTGGTGCTTAGGATGAGCCAGGGGATACGAGATCTAGAACTAAGATAATACACCATAGATAGACCTTCTAGATAGTTCTGGTAGCTCTCTGTGACCAAGATGAACACGCAGAACTAGGACTCCAGCATGATGCAGTACATCATGTATGGACATAAATAAACAACCATATAGAGAAGGGATTGATAGTCGTATAGATAAATGAAAGAAGTGCGATAATATAAAAATATAGACAACTACCAAATAAAGTGAAATAAGAGAAAATGGAAGAAAGTAGACAAACAATAGGTCCACACTATGAAGTCTCCAGCCAAATAAGTATTCTCTATGGAAACCTGTGAATAAGCCAGAGAGGAAAATATTTTGGGGCTGCTTGGAGACTTGCCTCAGTCAAATCCCTATTTTGGTGTTTCCACCTCTACAGACAACCAAATAGATTGATAGAATAATTTAGATAAATGCAAGATAAGATAAATGATAAATGATAAATGATAAATGATAAATGATAAATGATAAATGATAAATGATAAATGATAGAAGAGGGATGTTATAAATCCCAAGATTCCCAAAGACAAGATAAATAGATAGATGTTACCAAAGAGGCCTGAAAAAGACAAGAGAGTTACAAATGAATATTGTGAGAGCTTAAGAGTGTTGTAGAAAATAGAGACTACTGCAGCAAGCAAGAGAGAGCTAGAGAAAGCTGTGAGATCCCAAAGAATAAGAGAGATTGTGTCCATAATCTAGAGAGCCTGAAAGAAGAGAAAATATGTGAAGAAGTTGAGAAAATACAACTTCAAAGATCCCAAGAGCACCTGTAAGCAAAAAATATGTCACAAGAGACGATTGGAGACAAAAACACAATAATGGCTCTGAAGAAAAAGATTCTCATTCAGAGAGAGAATCAAAAAAGAAAAAAACAATACAATCCTTATAAAAGGAAAATATGCAACCCTAAAGATGTGCAGGCCTAAAGAAACCCTAAAGGGATAAAGTGTATTTAATAATTAGAATAATTATTAAATACCTACCATATTATTAAATCCCTAAGTTTAGCTTGAGTGTAGAGGACAATAGACTAATAATTAAATAAATAATTATTAGCTAATGCATGATAACTCTAACACCCCCCTTAAGATGACCTTAGGGAGTAGCTAAAAAACTAAATGCATGAAGCAAAAAAAGCAACTACATGATGAAGGCAAATTTGGGTCCCGGAAACAAAGCTTGATGAGGTACCTAATCACAACCAAATCTCTATGAACCGGAGAAATAGAGAAAACCACGTGGGAAAAAACTCTTCTCCAAAAAGAGATGGAAAAAGCATGCTAAAAAAAACTTGAAGGAAGGAAGGCCTCAATGAGACCCCCCAAGGACAACTTCCTTCACCCCAAGCATAGATCGCAACTAAAGATAGCACAAAGATGCGAAAGGTTTAGTGAAGATGTCAACAACTTGCTCCTTTGTATGTACTCCAAGATGAGAAAGCCATCCTAAATCAATTGTCTGATGAAGTGCATGTGAAACTCAATGTGTTTAGTCCTCTGGTGCTCCATTGGGTTGTGGGAAATGTGAATGGCACTCTGATTGTCACACCAAAGAATAGTGGGACTATCAGGAGGGAACCCAAACTCAGTCATCAACTGTCAAAGCCATAAAACCTCTTGACTAGCTAACACTGTTGCTCGATACTCAGCCTCTGTAGATGATAAAGTAAGAGCATATTGCTTCTTGCAAGATCATGTGATAGGGCCAGAACCAAGGCAAAAAATAAAGCCAGAAGTAGACTTGTGATCATGAGCATCACCAGCCCAATCTGAGTCAGTGAAGCCAACAATGTGAGGGGATCCTAAAGTATAGTGAATGCCAAACTAAGTAGTGCCTTGAATGTACCACAAAATACATTTGGCTACTTGCCAATGGCTCTCATGAGGATCATGGGAGAACCGAGAGACAAGATCAACCGCAAAAGAAAGATTTGGGCGCGTATGTGTCAGGTACCACAAACTGCCAACCAACTACCTGTATAAGGTAGGATCCACGAAAGGTGTAGAACAAGTGGTAGACAAAACAACACTTGATTGAAATGATGTGGGTGTAGGCTTGCAAGCAAGCATGTCAAATCAATGAAGCATATCAAGAGCATACTTCTGCTGAAGTATGGAAATCCCATCGGAAGACTGAATAACTTGAAGGCCAAAAAAATAGTGCAAAAGGCCAAGATTTGTCATCTCAAACTATTCCATCAAAGCTCTCTGAATATCCTGAATCAAGGAGGATGAGCTATTGGTAATGATAAGATCATCAACATATAGCACAAGGATAACTATATCATCCCCCTGACATTGAATATAAAATGTGGAGTCAGAATGACAACGTGTGAAGAGTGTGGAGAGCAAATAAGAGTCCATCTTCTCATTCTAGGCCTGAGGGGTCTGTTTGAGACCATATAATGAACGCCAAAGTTTGCAAACCAAAGAGGAACAATGCACAAATCCTTGAGGCTGCTCCATATAGATCTCCTCATGAAGGTTTCCATGCAAGAAGGCACTCTTTACATCCATTTGAAAAACTGTCCATCCCTGTGAAGCTACAAGTGAAAGTACAAAGCGATAGAATTTATCTTGGTGACATGAGCAAAGGTCTCAGAGTAATCAATACCCTCCACCTAAGAAAACCCCTTTGCAACAAGACAATCCTTATACTTATTAATATAACTATCTACAACATACTTGGTATGATACACCCACTTGCACCGAACCAACTTTCCTCATTTCGGAAGAGTACAAAGATCCCAAGTATGATTCTTCATCAAAGAAGAATACTCCTCTTCCATGGCCCTATCCCACTTTGGGTGACCTGTCGCCTCTAAAAATTTATGAGGATCATCTGAAATGGCATGACTCAGAAGACTAGAACTAGATGTTTGTGCATGAGTATGACAAGTGTCTGAAGGATCACCTACCATAGAACTAGCAACATCAACTGTAAACCGGGCCCACTTGGGAAAAGTTTGAGTTGCGCGTGGTGGTGGTGGTGGAGATGGTGAACCATCATCTACATCTTCCTCAAAGAATAAGGAATCTTCAAAAGACAAAGAGGGAGGAGGAGGCAATGAGGGGGAAGTTGGTGATGGAGAATCCATCTAAGGAAGACACTCATCAAATTGGACATCCCGCCTAAATAGGACCTCTCGAGAATTAGGATCACACAACCTGTACGCCTTAACATCCTCATAGTAGCCAACAAATATGAGTGGTTGGCTCTTCCTCTCCATGGCTTTCTTATGAGCATCTGAAATACATTCCCAAGCCTCACTACCAAAACTCAGAATGATGAAACATTAGGCTTGACATGGGACCAAGCCTCCTTAGGAGTCATCTGGCACAATGCCTTATGAGGCATCTGATTCTGAATATAAGTGGCACAATTAACTGCTTCATCCCAAAAGGCAGGCTGCATAGAACATGACTAAAGCATATAATTGGCCATCTCCCGTAGTGTTTTGTTCTTTCTCTCAGCAACACCATTCTGCTAAGGAGTGTGAGGAACTGATAACTAATGCTGCAAACCATTCTCTATTATAAATATGTAAAAGCCCGATTCACATATTCTCTCCCATTATCTATGCATATCCTTTGGATAGAAAGACTAGACTGCTTCTCTACAAATGTCTTAAAGACTCGAAATGAATCAAAGACATCAGACTTGTACTTAAGAAAGTACACCCATGTACGTCTGGAGAAGTCATCAATGAATGTGAGCACATACTTGGACCCTGAAAAAGATGGAGTTGGAAATGACATAATATCACTATGTACCAATCCAAGGGTACCTTAGCACGTGTGGCTCTGCCTATAGGAAAAAGATCCCGGTGATGCTTTCCAAGTGCACAACCTTGACATACACCATCAGTACAGGATATCTGTGGGAGCCCAATCACAAGTGCATGTGTTCTCATCTGTTGTAAGTATCTGTAATTGACATGGCCAAAATGCTCATGCCAAAGTCTGCTCACTAAATCTGCATGTTCTACAATAGAAACAACTGAACCATCTGGACTCTCAAAGCCATCAAACCTATACAACTGAGAATCATGATCAACACTGCTAGTAGCCACAACTAAATCAGGATCATGGAGATCTCTAATAACCATATCATGTGGTGAGAACTCAACTATTTTACTAGAGCAAGAATGACAAATCTGATAAATAGAGAGGAGGTTTATCAAAATGTCAGGAATTAGAAGAATATCCTGAATACAACTACCTGTCAATGGAACAATACCTGAACTTGAAACTGAAAGTTATGCTGAGTCACCAACTGCAATCTGTAAAGTATCACTATGAGCAAGTGAGGTAACAAGCTGTTGAGTGTGTGTCATGTGGTGAGAAGCCCCTTAATCAATAATCCAAGTGGATGGAGAAGTAATAGCTCGTGCAAAAAGAGCATGTCATTTCCCTGTAGAAGAGGAAAAGGGAGGCTGAGGAGAAGAAATATGATGTTGTTGCATGGCTTCCTCCAAAGCCTCTAATCATTTCCAACATCGGGAAACTAGATGTCCTTCCTTGCCACAAAAACTGCAAAGTTCATTTGATTTCTTCTTAGTCTTGGAGGAAGAATCATCAGAATTAGAAGATTTCTCCTATTTGGGATAGGAATTTGGTTTATAATCAGACTTAGGTGGTGACTTGGAGGAACTCTCACTGGCAGTTGAATCCTTCTTAGGCTTTGATTTTTGCTTCTTGTTCTCTTTAGATGTCTGCGCAACCAATTATTTGTTCTTTGATCCTGTGAGAGTGTCCAATTGAGATAGGTGAGCCTGGTCATGAGTCAAGTGATCACAAAATACATCAAAAGTAGGCGCGGTGAAGCATGTACCCAAGGCATCCATATTAGAATAAAATGTAGAAGCAAATATCTAATAGGGATCTTGAAGCTTAGAAAGAATCAAGTAGATGCACTATGTGTCTGTCTTATTTTTACCACAATTGTGAAGGATAGACTTGGTAGTTTTAAACTTGTTCAAAAAGTCCTCAAAGTGAGGAAAGGACTCAAGTAACAAGGAAGAGAGCTCTGCCTCAATTTGTAATGCTCTAAACTCATTGATTGTACCAAAGAGATTATCAAATTTGGACCACATATACCGAGGAGTGAGCAAACCATCAAGGTGAAAAAACAAGTTGTTTGAAACATGTAAGGAGATGACACCCATAGTCTCATCCATCTTATTATTGTGTTGAAGAATCTCAAAAGGACACTGCAATTGAGGCTTATCCGCATCCAAATAGGACCACAACCCTCGT